>NC_039362.1:27045380-27188605 GCF_003573695.1 Papaver somniferum
TTTTTATTTTTTTTAGTTTTGTTTTATTTTCTGGTTTTTAACCTTGTTTTGAGAATCGTGTTTCAGGTACTTATTTCTCATGGATGGAGCATATTGGAACAATGGATACGGTTTCCAACAATCTCAATAACATGACAACTTCCAACAATTCCAGGGGTATAATCAAAACCAATTCATTGGATATGACCAATATTCCATGGATACTTATGGTTTTCCTCAACAACCTTATGGAGGGCATGTGTTTGAACAACCACAAGGATTGGAGGATTCTTATGCTCGTGAACAACAAGTCTCTAACTTGTTAGACAACTTTTCCAACTTTTTACGACAAGAGTTTCAAAAAGATAAAGAGGCTACAAATGAGCAACTCCAAGAACTTCGTGAAGGTATGGATATCTTACGAAGAAGCATTGATGAATACAAGGAAGAAAGGTATGAAGAAGAACTTTGTTTTCAAAACAATAACTATTCTAATGTGCCTGTGGTTTGTGATGAATATTTGATTGATGCTAATGTTGAAAAGGGCCAACCTTTGGGGTCTTTCGTTGATAATTGTGTAGCTACGTCAACTCTTGATCTTAATAATGATCATTTGCCTATTCAAAAGGATGAGTTTGAGGTTAGCAACACTAAATTCAGCGACAACCAATCTTATGTTATCTATGAAATTGACAATGATTGTGAAGATACGTCGTTTGAAGCAACTCATGGTGACATTACCCAAAGGTGTACAATGGAATTCTGGGATCAAGATGAAGATGAAAAGGACTATGATGACACTTGTGTAGATTACTCAAGCATTGATCTTAATAATGATCAAGAGCCTATTCAAAGGGTGGAGCTTGAGGATGCTGCATTTTTGAGTGTTCTAAAAAAGTTTCTTATAATAAAATTTGGATCCGCAAAAGAGTATGTGCCTTACAAAGAAGAGGAGTGTGTTGAGAATGAAACCGATATGACCAATATTCTGGAAGACCCAATTGAGCTTGCAAAGAATTGTAATGAAGTTGTTGATGCCGAGACTTTAGTTAAGGTAGAAACGGATGAAGAATGGTTGCAAGGTTTGATAGAGGACCATGATATAAAAGAGGTGAGTAATTCACTTGAGTTTTCAAGGATGAAGAGGATTATGTGATACAAGAGATTGTGCAAGGTTTGTCTAACCCTTTGCATATTGTTTCTTCTCCTTTACCTCTTATTGGTTTGAATGTATGTGCTTCGAGAATATTGTTGAATGACGTTATTTCTCGATTTCCGCCATTAGAAACATTTGATTCTCATACTATGGATGTTTGCAAAAAAGAAACCATAGAAGTTCCTGATTTTTATGTTCTTTATACACTTCCAAGTGTAGAAAAGAATAAGTGTGGGGGAAACTTCTATCGGTTAGTAGCTTCGTTTATGTCTTATGAAACTGATATTTGTGTGAAGCTAGTATTTGCAAAACAGGTTACGTGGAAGGATCCCCAACTTTTCAGATTGTTGGTGTATGGGGAATTCGTCTTGCAATTCGGACTGACGACTTTAAACCAAACGCTAAATGGGAGGCAACCCATATGATGAGTATTTCTTGTCTTGTATTTATTTATTGTCATTATCATGTTAGAATTTCCCACCTTTACTTTCTTTGGACGATTCAATTTACATTGAGGAAAATGTAAAGTTTAAGTGTGGGGGAGTGGTTAAGCATTTGCATTGTAAAATTTTCAATTTTTTTCAACTTTTTTGTAAAATAGTGAATAAGAAAACTCCAACTTGTAGTTAGTTTAGAGTCACATAATATACATGTCGCTAAGATTACATCGAGATTCTCTTAAGAGTGACTAAACTTAGAGATGATAGAGAACATGATCGGGTTTCTTACTTGTATGAGAGTTAAAGTTGGATTTAACCATCCCAGTGGAAAATGAGGTGCAGATTGAATTCGGTATTAGAGTAGTGGTCCCTTATAGTGGAGACTACCTATTGTTACATCATGTGAGGCACCGACCTTCACTTCTTTGTACCTGTCTAAATATGTGCTTTTAGAGTGTGTGTCACCGTACATAAACTCCGGGTAGAATGGTGAGCTACCTAACCTCCCACCAATAGAAGCACTATTTTGATCTCTTGAGTGCTATTTTATCAATCATGAATGGTGACATCGAATTGCTAACTTACATACCACTTGTATTCTTGTTCGCAGTTAACACTATCCACTTTATCTCTCTACACCAACAGGTCCATAGAAACACCATCATCATCAACAAGAGGAGCATCACAAATTCGAAGGAAAGTTGAAGACGTTCAAGGTTTACAAGCAACAATACAGAAATGAGCAGATTTCAGATTCAAGTAAAGCAACAAGACAAGGAGAAGAATTTTTACAAGTTGAAGACTTTATGTACAAGAGCGAAGATTATCAAGATGAGAGTTCAAGGAGTTTATGATATCGAGACATACAAGTTGTGAAGAATCAAACGGTAAAGTACTTACACCATGGCCTTTGTACTTGCATTTTTTTTTATTTTATCATATTTGTATATTATTTTCTCTTGTTCCTAAAAAAAAAAAAAAAACTTGGGACATGGTCATTTTATGCTAAGTCCCTTGTAAAAAAAAAAAAAAAATGAAAAAAAAAAGAGAAAAAAGAGACAAGAGAAAATTTTGTTAGATTTATTATTCGTTTTACTAATTTGTTTTGTTTTTATTTTGTATTTAAAAAAAAAAAAGAGACCAGAAAAATCCTCTGTATCATATTTTGGGTTTGTATAGTTCGTTTTTAGTTTTGCATTCTTTCAATAAAGCCAATGGAAAGAAGGAATATCCACAATGAAGTTTCAAGCAACAAGGAATTAGAGGAAAGAATCTCATTGTCAAGATTCTACGAAGTTCAAGAGTTATCATCAAGAGTTGAAGACCGAAGACGAAGATGAAGACACCGATTGAAGACCGAAGACGTTTCTATGGATGCTGTGAGAGTGGTGCTAACTGCACGCCGAACGGATAACGAGGTAAGTAAGCATATTCCCACCTTCGTTAAGTGGTTGATTTCTTTTCTTAGAGATCGTCAGAAAAAAGGGTTTTCAAAATGAAGAAAAGATGTGGGTTTTTTTAAAACAATTCGGAGGGTTTTTGCCTTCCTACCATTCAAAGTGTCGCAGGATTCTCTCTTTATTCCTACCTGGACACATGTGTGACCCATAAAAAAACTGTTTATTATTGAGAGCAACTGCATAAAACCCTTTCTTGTGAGGCAGAGTCGAGACTTTTGATCACTCCGAACCCGAATTTCTTTCGATAAGGGATGGTTATTTCTCTCTCAACTTTGAAGGATGAGATTGTGTTCATTTATGTGTCTAACTTCTTATTACTAGTGTGCAAAATCTTTATGTCTTCTTAGCGCGTTGGATGCTATCATTTCGGAGAACTAGTAAGTTGGAAAAGTAGGTTTTGTGGGTATATCTCTAGTAAGCCCTCACGAGACTATAACTCGTCCACTAGGGACACCTAGGGGTTCAAAGGCCTGTTATTCATGCTAAGAGTAACCGTATCCTCGACGACACGGAGTTGTATGTATGTTTTAGAGTTTACTTTGTTTGATTTTCTTGAGGATTAGCAAAGTATAAGTGTTGGAGAATTTGATAGGTGTCGTAAAACACCTAATTTTATATCTAGTATTTATGCTTTCTTTACGAGTTTTCTTGTAAATTATGTATCTTATGTGTGCTTTTGAGTCTATTAGGTGCAATGGAGTCATTATGAGCAAAAGAAGGAGAAATTAGCCATTTGGAGCCTAAAGCGCAAAAAGATCAAATCGGATGCGAGTTATAGCAGGCTATGTGGAGCGCAAGGAGTGAAGAATGAGCTGTCAGTTCTCTGGAACCGACGAGCCTTATATGAAGAGGTTAACCCTGGCAGTTACCAATATCAATCCTATTTTGTTAACCACACATCAGGTCGAGAAGAATCCATTTCTTCTCATTTCCTTCTCCATTTCTCTGTTACTGTTGTTCTTCATGGGTGTGAGGAGATTGAGAGGATTTGGCTACGGATTTGAAGTCAAGAAAGAACAAGTTGAGTGTGAGTTGAAATTTAAATATGGAAGTAGTTAGGTGATGATGTCGACACCAACTGGGATGAATCTGAGAAGTTCTGTTGCTGAGATCGATGGGGGTTCTGCAATTAGGGTTCCAGATGAGCTGTTGCTGATGAAATCAGAGAAGAAGGCTTGAAGGGTTTGGCTGCGTTTGAAGTCAAGAAGGAAACACAAGTGAGGGTTTTGAGCAAATTACTGAATTGGAGTTGTTCTTGAGCTACTGGTGGTGATGTTGAGTTATGATGCTGAGATTATGGAGCTGTGTGCAGTTATTGGAGATGCTGCTGTCAAGGCTTAGAAGTCTGAAACTGAATTGAAGCTGCAGATGATTAAATTCAGGGAGATGGTGATGAGCAGACCGGAGAAATGAGTTCCGGTGATTGTTTTCCGTGGTCGATGGAGGAGATTGAGACAGTATTTGAGTTTCGTTGGGGTTAATTGAAGATGGGTTAAACTCAATTGAGTTTGGTTTGATTTTGGTGAGAATGAATTGGGAATTTAGAGTTCCCGAGTGCAATTAAGGTTTGAGGTTGTTTTGGTGATGATCTGGGTGACTGATTTATGGGTTTGCGTTGATGGAGGAATTGGTGAAGAGATTTAAGAGGTTGAGAAGTTGCAGTTCAGTGAGATGGTGAAGGTAGCTGTGATGATTTGTGTTCTCTGTCAGTGGAGAGAATGGTTTGAGATTGTGTTGCTGCCTTAGAAGATGGTGATGGCAGTGTCACATGAAATGAGATTAGCAAGCCAAGAGTCAGAGAAGTTGTGTTGTTGGTGGTTGAGGAATGAGGCAGGAATGGAGTCTGGGTTGTATTGTGTTGCAGCAGAGAGTGATAAGGAATGGTTGAAGCTGTACACAGATGGTGCAGTTTGCTGGGTTAGTGGCTGAGTTTGAAGAGCTGTAACTGGTGTTGGCTTGGGTCTGTGATGCACAATGGTTGTGCTGGTGATTGACAGAGATGGTGGAGGAGTTGACTTGTGCAGTTAAAGCTGAGATTGTGCTGGTCTGTGTTGAAGGGATTCGCGAGTAAAAGCATTGCAGGTGAAGCCTGTAAGCAGATAAAATGGTTGTGCTGATGAGATGGATTAATGGTTATGTTGCAGCTGAGTTATGATGGTGAGAATGAGTTGCAGTTCAAGAAGAGCAGAATGAGCTACAGAGGATGTGTTGATCTTGTTTATATGAGAATGAGGTTGTGGAACTGAAGCTTAAGTGGATGGATGAGCTGGTATTGCAAGGATTGGGTGTTGTTGTTGGTTCGAGGGTCGAGGAAATGCATTTGCTGTGCTATTGAAGCTAAGAAGAATGGAATGTGTGACCTGAATTGAATTGCAAGAACTGCAGGGAGGTGATTGAAGCAATAGCAGGTGTTGCAGCCAATGAGTGACTGTTGGCCATAAAGATGCAGGTGCCGTAGCTGAGTGTATGAGCAGATGGGAGTGTGCAGAATGGATGTGGTGAGTCTGGTGACAGGTCGGGATGTTGCAGCTGTGAAATGAGAAGATGAATTACAGAATTGAGGTTGTGCTGCATGTATGGGAAGACAAAATGGTGGAGCTTTGTATTGCAGTCAGCTACCTATGTTGCAGGTTATGAAGTTGCGGGGAAGCGGCAAGCTGAACCGCAGTGTGCAAGTGAGCTGCAAGTGGTTGTTAAGATAATTGCAGTTAACAAAGAGATTGTATTGCTGCACAAGGTAGTTGAGATGGTCAAGACTGCTACAGGAAGAAATGGAAGAGCTGCAATAAAGCCTGAGATTGTCCCGGATCGGTTGAACAGAGGTAACTCGGCTGGATTCGGAGTACAGCGAGTTGACTCGCAGATCCAGTAGCTGACTCAGATGGGCTTGGACCTGTTGGATTTCACTCATGGGCTAGTTAAACTACTGATTTTTTTTGGACGCGACTTATTGAAGGTGAAGGTAGAGAAAGTATATAAAGGGAGAGTTCTATTCTAATAATTTTTATCTTTCTACTTCTACTTTGGTTCTAGGGTTTACAAAGATGAAATCTTTTCTTTTTCTCCTTGTTATGAACTCTCATGCCATGAGTACCTAGATTTTATTATTGGTTAAGGAATAAGTTGGATTTCCAAATATGGGTTTTCATTCAATAAATTAGTTTTGTCTCATAATTATCGATTATGATTCTCTAGAAATATCGCATGTATGATTGATTGTTAGTTTCGTCAAGTTGCAAATTGGTAGAACTCGTAATCATATCTATTGCTAGTTTAGGGTTTATTATACGTAAACGTGATACACCTTGAATACACGTAGCATAATTGTGATTATTGCTTGTAGTGATACATCCTAGTAGTCACATGTGGATCATAATCTTTGTTAAAACGGATTAGTGCTTTTACACGTTCGTTTGCATTGATTAGTCTTATTTCATAGAACTTAGTGCTCTTAGGGAGTAAAACTTAATTGTGCTTTTACACTTTAGGTTGCTTTCTAGGAAGAATTCACTTTTGCATCTTTTAATGTGTTTGTTGATGACAAGAGGAAATTAGCGGGATATTCTTGCGATCAAGGTATCCTAGGACTTTTGATAAAAGTTGAGATTAAATTTCAATTCTAGTTATTGTTACAAATTCATGTTTGTGAATGAAAACTAATCCTTGACCAATATCTTCATCTTATTGATTTGCTTGTTTATTTCATTATTTGCTTTTAGTTTATTTTCCTTTACATAAAAATCAGAAATCCCCCCTTGTTTATATAGGAAACCGAAACAACTTGACAACCTAGATCCTCTCTGTGGGAACGATCATTTCTTACCCTTGCTATATTATTTATCTTGAGTTGTGAGAAAGTGTAATTTATTTTTGACGCATACGACAGCGATCAGTGATTAGTCATAAATTTGGGTAATCGGACTTTAAGTTCGGTTTGATCGCAAAAAAAAAAATTTAATTTTTTATAACCGAACTTCTTACTGGTAACTAATCATAATAATCATTACTAATCATTAAGTTCGGTTTTTGGTCATAAATTTGGGTAACCGAACTTCGTAAACAGTTTTAAATTTTTTTGTAACCGAACTGTACAGTTCGGTTTGATCGCAAAGAAAAATTTCAATTTTTGTAACCGAACTTCTTACTGGAAACTAATCATTACTAATCATTAAGTTCGGGTTTTGGTCATAAATTTGGGTAACCGAACTTTAAGTTCGGTTTGATCGCAAAGAAAAATTTCAATTTTTGTAACCGAACTTCTTACTGGTAACTAATCATTACTAATCATACTAATCATTAAGTTCGGTTTTAAAGTTTTAAATTTGGGTACATTTCGGTTTGATCGCGTAGAAAAATTTCAATTTTTGTAACCGAACTTCTTACTGGTAGCTAATTATTACTAATCATACTAATCATTACAAATCATTAAGTTCGGTTTTTGGTCATAAATTTGGGTAACCGAACTTTAAGTTCGGTTTGATCGTAAAAAGTTTTTAAATTTTTTTGTACAGTTCGGTTTGATCGCAAAAAAAAATCAATTTTTTGTAACCGAACTTCTTACTGGTAACTGATCATTACTAATCATTACTAATCACTAATCATTAAGTTCATTTTTGGTCATAAATTTGGATTAACAAAAAAAATTAAAATGTCTTTCTAACCGAAATTTTTACTGGTCACACCAAATATATAGTTTGGTTTGATCCCAAAGAAAATTTTTAATTTTTTTTTTGTAATAGAACTTCTTAATGATAACTAATTATTACTAATCATTAACTTCATTAAACTAAAACATTTAATTAAGGAGGGTAAGTTTGGTATTAAAAAAAACATTTAGATAAGGGGTGACTTAGAATTACTTATAATGTCTTGCCTAAAATAGAATCATGATCCCCACAAAAAAGACCATGGTCCCAAAAAATGTTTCTTACATATTTACTGAGCTGTTGTACACGATTCAAGCTAATAACCACCTCATTGAAACAACGCCAAAAACACAAAACCGAATAAAAAAATGCAAGAAAAAAACACACCAAATCCTAATATCAGAAGAAATAAGCTGAAGAACCCAAATCCAAATTATCCATACCAGAATCAGAAAGAACAGGAGGCATTTGTCCAAAAAGTGGACTATGAACGTATTCGGTCGAATCAAAACCCACATATGATCCACTACCCGTCGATTCATACCCGCCAATGGAAGACTCGACTACACTCGTCAAATCAGACCAATCTTGATTCATATTATTGTTGTTCCCGAAACACGGTGAAACTGGCATACTGGAGTATCCAAAGCACCCAGAAAAATCAGACATATCCGAAGGAAATGGTGGAAGTTCATATCCATCGTTGTAAACATGTTTGCTGCCACTATCAACTATGCTAATACCAGCACTTTCTTGTTGCTGTGGCTGAGAGAACGTCGTTTGATTTAACCACGAGCCATTTTGCATATCGTTTGTAGAAAATCCACTAGCAAAGTGGCTAACATTGCCGGTTTCTTGAGTGTCAGAGTACATCTGTCGAGGAGGACTAGGATCGGTGCTAGTCATCTGTTGAGGTTGATATTGGGAATTGCAACTAATGAAAAAAGACGAGAGTGGATGAAGTTGGTCGCTTTCATCTGGAGATATAATGTCCGTAACAGAATAGCCTCGCGGCATGTCGGAGTAGACGAAATTTGTACGTGCATGAGACCCACGCATTGATCGTGAAGCTCTGTCGTAAGCCAATGCGGCTTCTTCTGCAGTATCAAATGTGCCTAGCCAATGTCTTTCTTTTGTCGACGGGTCTCTTATTTCAGCTGCATATCTTCCCCATGGTCTTCTTCTTACTCCTACAAACCTTACTGTTGACGTGGTTTCTTCTTCTGGTTGTTGCTTTTTCTTGGCTTTTTTTTCTTGAAGCAATTTTGATGAGGAAGGAGAAGAAGAGGAGGGTTGCTTGGTGTTGAAATCCATGAATAAAATCTAGGTAGATATTTGAAATGAGAGTGAGAAAATAAGAGAATGTTGGAAATTCAGAATCGAAGTATCGAGTTTGTGTGATTTGTGATTGACTGGTGCATGTCAGTTCTTAAATAGGAGAAAACTAAGTATAAAGTATTGACAATTATAAATTTCTAAAGTGGCAAGGCTGACATAGATTACTAACTAAATAGTGACATTATGGAACGGTAGAAACCAACGAACATGCTAAGATACTCACTAATCATAAGAGGATGATGCTATATGCATAAAAGAATTAATCCTAATATAAATAATAAAGCGATGTGCAACAGCTGCGTGAAGCTCTCAAATGCAAATCAGGAGCGGTTTCTCGAAAAATTTCTTGTATATCTGTAATTATGAGATTATTGCTCGTGCAAGTAAAGATTTAAATGCATTTAACTAACAGAGAAAACACCATGTACAGAGTAAAGAATTTATTTAAAAAAAGAAGAAATAGATTGGTTAATAATTTTATGTAGATAAGATTTACTCATGAAAGATCATCCGGAGGTGATTACACAAATGGTACGAGAAGATTCACTAATTTTATTTCAAAACATCAATTGATTGATCTTCCTTTTTTGGGGGCAACTTACACTTGGACAAATAATCAGTCTCAAAGTATTAGAAGCCGTATTGACAGAATTCTTATCTCTACTGCCTGGGAGAGTGTTTACCCTAATGTTATTCAACAAGCTCTAGCTAGATCCTGCTCTGACCACAATCCAATTGCCTTAATCTGTGAAGGGGTGAAGCATGGACCATCTCCATTTCGTTGTGAGTATTTTTTTGGCTTTCTCATCCTAATTTTATTCCTTTTGTCAGAGAAATGTGGTTGTCTTTCAATGTTACAGGTAGTGCAGGATTTATCTTCTGCAAAAAATTACAACTCTTGAAGCAAAAGTTGAAAGAATGGAGCAAGGAGCATTTTGGGGATTTCGAGCTGAGACTTGAGGAGCTGGAGAATATCTTTGTTGATCTGGATGCACTGGAAAATACAAAAAATGGTCTAACTGAGGAGCAATGGGAGGAGAGAGCTGCAGCAAGGCAAGAGTACTGTAAACTCACAATTTTGAAGGCTGGGAAGTTAAGAAGTAGAGCAAGAATTACTCACACCAAAGAATTTGAGCATAATACCAAATACTTCCACAGAATTGTTAACGATAAGAGAAGAATAAGCTATATTGGTTTTATCAAAGTTAAGGGCAATCTTACTTCTGATGAAGGTGAAATCAAGAATGGCATAGTAGAGTATTTTCAGAATATTTTTCAGTCTCAATCTCCTAGAAGTGTTAATATGAATGGTATGAGTTTTCCTACAATTTCAGAAGATTTAAGTACTTGCTTAGAAAGAGATGTTGATGAGGAAGAATGTGTTGCAGCTATCAAGAATTTGGCACAAAACAAAGCCCCAGGGACAAATGGTTTTCCTGTCAGATTTTATCTTCTTGGTTGGGACTTTATCAAGAAAGATTTTCTCAACATTGTCAAAGAATTACAAGAAAAATCTTTTCTTGATTGGAGACTGAAGAACACCTTCATTGCTTTAATTCCTAAGAAGGATTCCATTGAAGAAATTAAAGATTTGAGACCTATTAGTCTCATTCATGGGGCTTACAAGATTTTGTCTAAAATTTTTGCAGAGAGATTCAAAACAGTGCTTCCTCCTATAATCTCACAACATCAAACTGCTTTTATCATAAGGAGACAAATCTTGGATGGTGTCTTGATAGCTAATGAATTAATTGATTCCAGATTGAGAAGTGGAAAGCCAGGATTATTATGTAAAGTGGATTTTGAAAAGGCATTTGATCATGTCAATTAGGATTTCTTGGATGAAATTTTTCAATTAATGGGGTTTGGTGTTAAGTGGAGGCAATGGATTAGATGCTGTGTAAAACTCACAAGATTCTCAATCTTGTAAATGGAAGTGCAGTTGGTTATTTCAAAAGTGAGAAAGAAATAAAACAAGATGATCCTATTTCACCATTTTTGTTTCTTTTAGTTGGTGAAGCCTTAACTTTTATGATAAAGAAAGCTCAAGAGCAAGGTTTATTATCTGGTTTTCAAGTTAAGCCCGAAGGTTGTTTGATTGGTCATTTGCAATTTGCAGACGATACTCTTATATTTCTAGATGCTGACATTGAGCAAGTTAAAAACTTGAGAATTATTCTTCTTTCTTTTGAAATGCTTACAGGTTTGAAGATAAATTTTGCTAAGAGCCAGATTTTTGGTGTTGGATATGATGGTGACTTGAATGTTTTTTTTTCTCTTCTTGGTTGTTATAATGGAGTTCTTCATACAACTTATTTAGGATTGCCTTTAGGTGATAAATGTGGAGGGGTTGCAAAATGGGATAAAGTGGTAGATAAATTCATTGCTACGCTGCCAGGTTGGATGAAGCCTCTTATCTCCAGAGTAGGTAAAATTACACTTATTAATAGTATCCTTGCCAGTTTACCAGTTTATTACATGTCTCTTTATGAAATCCCAGTTTCTGTCTTGAAGAAGCTTGAACAAATTATGAGGAAGTTCCTTTGAAGTGACAATAAAGGAAAAAAGAAGATTCATCCAGTGAAATGGAATGCTTTATGCAAAAAGAAAAAGTTTGGAGGATTGGGTATTAGAAACTTGAAGTTAGTCAATCAGTCTTTACTTTCAAAGTTGTCTTGGAGATATGCAACAGAAGAGGATGTTCTTTGGAAGAAAATTGTTGATGAGAAATATGGTGTTGGTGATTCAGTGTGGAGTCCAAGAATCCCAAAATGTACTTATGAAAGATCAGTCTGAAGAGCTATCATGAAGTCTAATTCTTTTTTCTTAAAGCATGTCAGGTTTAAAGTAAATGATGGAGTTCTGGTGAAATTTTGGCATGATAATTGGCTTTATGAAAAACCTATTAAAACTTGTTATCCAGCTCTTTTTGCTCTTACCAGGGCCAAAATTTTTACAGTTGCTGCTATGGGAGAAGTGAATGGCAGTGTGGTTACTTGGAATCTGAATATCCCTATAAGAATTAATGTTGCAGCAAGAAATGAACTGAACCTTATTCTTGCAGACTTGCAGTCTTTCAAGTTCAATCAAAATCATACAGATGAGTTGTATTGGCCTTTCACCTCTAAAAAGGTTTTTCAGTGAAGTCAATGTATGACAAGCTTTCTGTAGAAGATTCTCATCAAAATTCTACAGCTTTCTCTTATATCTGGAATTTGAAGTGCCCTCCAAATGTTGGGTTTTTCCTTTGGTTGATTGTTCATGGAAGGCTTTCAACAAAGGATATGCTGATCAGAAGAAGAATTAATGTGCCATAAAGTTGTCTTTTTTGTATTGCACCTGAAAATGCTGCTCACTTATTTCTTCACTGTACTTTTGCAAGATCAGTTTAGTGTATTATGACTGCCAATCTTAAATGGCTTTATGCAATTCCAGAAGATGTTGTGCCTGCAATTCAATCTTGGCAGCTCACTCTTTCTGACAGTACTAGAAGTGAAGTTTGGAAGTTCGTTCCAATAGTTATTATTTGGTATTTATGAAAGGAGAGGAATAATAGGGTCTTCAATGATAATCCTAATACTTCTATTGTTGTTGCACATAAGGCAATTTATGTGTTGTTCACTTAATCCCTAGCTTTCAAAGAATTTGAAGATGTTGATTAAAAGGAGGTGATGAAAAATTGGTGTAAAATATACTTTGAAATAACTTGATGTTTGCTTTTGTGCTCTTAGTTTGTTTTGAGCACTTTTTTCTTTCCTTGTAATCTGGTAAGGGAGGGTGCTATAATTCTTTTATACCCTCTCCTTTTGATCATTACAACTTTTATTTGTCGATAAAAAAAAAAGAAAGATTGTGGTACAAATAAAATTAAATGGGTTGTTGTTATCAACATTCAACAATTAACATGAAATATATATGAAAAAAAAATCATGTAGCTAACTAATTAAAAGGTAATTATCTTTCCTGGGTATAATCTTACTAAATAAATGTGTTGGTCCCGTTAGATCGGATCGATGAACTAGAAATCTATTCAAAAGGTGATAATTAAAGACTATAGTCACCTGTCGCATATGATTAGCAAAAAAAGTAAAGGATCATCGCTTTAATCATGATTTTTCTTTTTTTTGAAAAGATGCATTTTATTAAACAAAATTAAGTTACAATACGGATAGTGCGGGTGTATGATATCCCGTTTCTATCATCTTCTACAATATTTGAAATACATGATGGGTACGAGTTATCCCAAATTCTTGTGGTTGATGTAGTCGGGTATTGTTGCTGATGATCGACCGTTTCATTCGCCAGTTTTTCTGCTGCCTGGTTGGCTTCCCTATATACATGGGTTAGTTTCACATGGGGAATGTTGTTCATTATGTTCTTGATTTCACTTATAATTCCTTCAAGGTATCAAGGTGTGATGTTGTTGGTATTTGTGAGCATCTGTACTAATGCCTGGGAATCTGCTTCAAACCACACCATAGGCCACTGATATCTTACCGCCATTCTTGTTGCTAGTAGTAGTCCCCATGTTTCTTCCGCTATCGCTGTTGTTAAGCCTAGAGATGTTGCCATTGCCATTGTCACTTGACCTTCATGTGTTCTGCTAATGCATTCTGCTCCTGCTGGTCCTGGATTTCCTCTTGCTGCTCCTTCAGTATTCATTTTGATCCGATTTGTCTCTGGTGCTCGCCATGCTATTTGGATGGTGATATCTCTGAGATTCTTCTTTTTTGATGCTTGAGGTAGTTGCCCTGGGTAAATGGGTATCAGGTGGTGCTGGGCCCACTGAAATTCTGTGAACATTGTTAGAACGATACTTTTGAGTTGTGTTGTTGTTTGTCGTTCCTTCCTGTAGACCAATGAGTTCCTTGCCAGCCACATGTGTCATATTGTGAACCCAAAAATTGTTTTTGTTGTATTCGGTAGGTTTTTCACTGTCATTTCAAAAATGTTATTTGGTTTGATCGGGATTGTATTCTGGTGTGGATTTGGGCTTCTGGGTAGATGTGTGATGATTAGGTTCCAAAGATCTATTGCTTGGGTACATAGGTTGGTTGGGGTGAGATGGATATGGTGGAGTTTGTCGAAGGTTGGTAATCCTTCTAGAGTGACTTTCCATATGAAAAGCCGTATTTTTGGTGGACAATTCAGTTTCCAGATGGGCCTGTAGTCCACAGGAGTACTGGGGTTTGAATTAGGATTGATTGGTGGTGGTATGGTAAGATTTGAAGTGGAAGGTATTGATGGTTGGGGATGGGTTAAAATTGCATATCCAGTATTTGCAGTGTATTCTTCTGATTTTGAGTGGGGCCAAATATATTTGTCTTGAGTTGGTGCTTTCGGTAGATGAATATTGATGATATTTTGGGCCGTGTTGATGTTGAAAGCTTGATAGATGATTTGGTGGTTCCATGTATTTGTATCGGCATTGATTAGTACATTGACCGTTGAGTCTGTTGCCAATGTTGATGAATTTGGTGGTTTTTTATCCAGGATCCAATTTCTTTGGATTCTGGTGGATTGTCCGTCGCCAATGATTTTAAAGAAATTTTCCTGCAAAAAATAAACCAAGTTAGATAAACTTATCTAGTATGGGCTTGTGTTTGATGTTTCTGGCCTTGGTTGTGGAGAACTCAGAATCAGTTGATTGTGCAGATACTTGTCGTCACACATTTTTTTCCATATTGATTGATGACACGTGTGCATGTTCCATACTCGTTTGAGTAAGAGCGCCTGAGTGTGTTATTTACTCTTCCTGATCCCGATGCCTCCTTTCGTTCTTGTTCTAGCAAGCTTGTCCCAAACGATTGGATGCATTTTTCTTTTTTGGCTGTCACGACCCCAAAAGAAATTCCTGGTTATTCGATCCATCTTATTATGCACATAATCCGGTAGCATTGGAGTTTGAATGATGTGATTCGGCGTAGGAGTTAGAGAAGTATTAATTAGAACCATTCTTCCTGCTTGATTCACACATTTGGTTATCCAACCTTGTGCTTTCCTCTGAAGACGATCTAGAAGATCTGTATGGATGTGTGCCGAGTAGCGCCCTTTCTTGAACGTCACTCCTAGGTATTTTGGGGGATATGCTGTTGGCTCTATTTGAAAAACATCTACCAACTCTTAGATCGTGTTTCGTCATAATTTGGGGTGATGGATGATGCTGGATTTACTTTTGTTGATCTCTTGCCCTGCCGATCGAGAGTAAATTTGTAGTATGTTTTTGAGTGTAGCACACGTCTCGTGTTTGGCCTTACAAGTTATGAGGAGATCATCGGCGTACATCAAATACAAAATAGGCGGCCCGTGCTTAGAGATCCTCAATCCTTCTGTTTTCCTTCCCTTTCCAATCTTCCAAGGTTTGTTGATAATATCTCTGCACATATGATAAAGATATACGCGGGTCTCCTTGCCGAATGTCGCGCGTTGGAACGATGTGCCCATGGTTGAACCATTTATACTAACAGCATATGTGACCGTTGTGACACAAGCCATGATGTAGTCAACAAAGGTTTCTGGAAAGCCCATCTGTGTGAAAGTGGTTTGAATGAAACCCTAATCTAGGCTGTCATGGGCTTTTTTGGTATCTAGTTTCAATATTATTTTGGGTTGCTTGGTTGGTGGAGAGGATCTGATGTGGTGGAAGAGTTCAGCTACTATAGAAATGTTGTCATGAATTGCACGATTAGGGATGAAGGCACTTTGAAATGGACTGACGATGAACTGGAGGATTGGTCTCAATCCATTAACTAAGATTTTTGCTATATCTTTGTAAGCCACATTGCATAATCCAATCGGCGGAAACTGGGATGGAGTGGTAGGGTTTCGGTTTTTAGGGATGAGGAAGATGTTGGTATGGTTTATAGGGTATTGAAGGTGTTTTTGGATGAAGAATTTTTCTACCATATCCCATAGATCCGGCTCAGTGATATGATCGAGTTCTTTGTAGAATTTACCTGTATTTCCATCTGGGCCCGGGGCTTGGTCCGAACCAATTCCTTTGAGTGAAATACTGAATTCCTCATGACTAACTGGTGCCATCAGTTCACTGCTTTGTCGTGCTGATATTCTGGGTTGGATATTTTCAAACAACATGTGATCTATGTTTGTTGGAGCCGCACTGTATTGAGTAGTGAAAAAATTGATTAGTAGATCAACAACTTGTTATGGAGATTGAATCCATGTACCTTGGTCCATCATGAGTTGATGAATATGATTATGGCACCTATGGATGGATGCTTGGGTGTGAAAAAAGGTTATATTGAGGTCGCCTTGTTGCATCCATAGTACTCGAGATCGCTGTTTCCAATACACTTCTTGACAATAACTCAGGGCCAAATGTGTGTTCCTAGCGTCTCTTTATCTTTGAAGCCAGAAGGATAGTGTGGTATTATTTGAGATGGCACATTGGTGTTGGGCATACATGACCGTTTGTTCTGCAGCTTTAATAAGAGGTGGTAGTTGGCCGAATACTTGTTTGGCCCACCGCTTTAATTCATTGGTTGTGTAAAGTTGCTTGCAGAGAAATTTTTGCATCGGGTACGGATCTCCAGGTTGATGCCAATATTCTTGAACCTTTATTTCAAAGTGGGGATGGAGAAACCACATATGTTCTACTCTGAACGTCTCACGATTGCTTACATGTAATGCTCCTTGAATGAGCACTAAAGGAGCATGATCCGATGCGATCCGAGGAAGATGGTTTATGACTGCCTGTTGGTTATTAGAAAACTAAAGTTGATTGCATAATCCACGATCAAGTCGTTCCATTATGAAATGTCACCTACTTGTCTGTTAGACCAAGTATATGGATCTCCTTGATATCCCAGATCGATGAGGCCTTCTATGGATCATATCCGTGAAAGGTTGTATTTGATTTGAATTGATTTGAATTGATTTGGTTACCTTCTTTCTTCTCTTCGTGATATGTAATATCGTTGAAGTCTCCCATCAATAACCAAGGTAGATTATGATTAGGAATTAGATAGTCAAATCGTTCCCAGAATTTTTTTCTAGCTGGGTGATGAGGAGGTTGTAGATGGTGGATTTTAGACAAAGGGTAGAATTGTGAAATTATACTCCAGATTCGGCAACCGGATGAGTATTGAGGCTCATGTATCTCGTTAAAGCATGAAAGCTCATGCCATAAAATCTCTGACTGAGAAGGTTGTCTCTCAGAGTACATGTAGATGTGTAGTCTCTCAGCTGAGATCACGACACATCTCATGAATATTGAGCAATTTCAGTAATTACTCTGGATCCGGCAATCGGATGAGTATCGAGACTCATGTCTCTATGCATGAAATCTCATGCCACCTCTGATTGAGAAAGTCTCTCAGAGAAGATGTAGATGTGTAGTCTCCCAGCTGAGACCACGACACATCTCATACTGTGTAGAATCGAAAGATTGGACGGCTCCTAGACAGCATGCCTGCTAGTATAGAGCGACAACGTCTTCGGGATGCAACCAGGTTTTCCCCGACTATGCAAGAGGAATATGATACTCCAGCAAGTTCATATTTCTCAACCCTCAGATAATTAATGCTCCTAGGCAGGAAGCCCTTCTAGTATAGAGTCATCAATTAATTGTCTGAAATCGTCTGAATATCCAGCAATTTTCTACGAATCATCAGTAATCGTCTGAATATCCAGCAATATTCTACGAGCCATCGTCTGAATATCCATCAATATTCTACGATTCTTCGTTATATTTCGTCACTTCAATTCGTGGTTCTTCCCAGCAGAATACCACGGGTTAGTGATAAATATTCAACGAAACGGGCATCTGAGCATCGAATAAGCCTGACAAAAATGGTGCAAGTGTAATTAGAAAATAATGCACAGACCAGCATTTTGAATGCACGAACGAGCATTTCAAAAATACGAATGAACGAGGAACCTATGCAAAATAAGAAGGAATAATAATAAAAAAATATTAGCAAAGGTGCCAGGGAACTGGGCTCACCAGCCGGCCGGTCATGTTGTGACTAGTCCCGCACCCAATTTTGTATTTTATCATATTTTACCATTTTCTCTGATCTCATGAAAATTCTCTCGTTCGAGCAAATTTCCTAAATCACATGATTTTATCAAAAAATAATAAAATTAGGGAAAGGTGTCGCGGGACCGTGCACCATCCAGCCATGCCTTGGGCCGTGCCCGGTCCCACACCTCATTTCCAATTATTTTATTATTTCCTCTCAAATTATGAAAATTCCTTGATTTTATGAATTTTCCCTAAAATCATGAAAATTACCTAATTTCATATACTTTTATCTAAATCACATGATTTTACCAAAAATAATAAATTAGGGAAAGGTATCGCGGGACCGCCGGTCGGCCATGCCTTGGACCGTGTCCGGTCCCACACCTCACGTCCCATTATTTTATTATTATCTCTCAAATTATGAAATTTCCTTGATTTTATGAATTTTCCCTAAAATCATGAAAATTACCTAATTTCATGTATTTTTATCTAAATCACATGATTTTACCAAAAATAATAAATTAGAGAAAGGTGTCGCGGGACCGCCGGCCGGCCATGCCTTGGCCATGGCAGGTCCCACACCTCACGTCCCATTATTTTATTATTTCTTTTAAATTAAGAAAATTCCTTGATTTCATGAATTTTCCCTAAAATTACCTAATTTCATGTATTTTCTCTAAAATTATAGAAAATATTAAAAAATTAGGGAAAACTTGCGGGACCGGGGTCTAGCCGGCCAGCCATGCCCTAGTCGGTCCCACACGCCCATTATTTTATTATTATTTGGTGTTTTGTTTCCTGATTTCATGAAAACTCCCTGATTTCAACAAAATATCTTGGTTTTCAACAAATCCCTTTGATTTTATGAAAATTATCTAAAATCATCAAAAACTTAGTAAAATTGGGAAGAGTGGTGAGACCCGCGCCCATTGGCCCGCCGGCCAATGCCGCAGCCATTTCCGGTTCCACACTCCCATTCCCTATTTCATTATTATTTATTTCTCTCATCTTATGGAAGTTCCCTAATTTCACCAAAACTCTCCAGTTTCATGGAATTTCCCTAAAATCAGAGAAAATACATAAAATCACGTAAAACTGGGAAAAGCATGTGGGGCCGCGTGTCAGCCGTCCGACCATGCCCTAGCCGTGGCAGGTCCCACACCTTGTAATTCCTTGTTTTATTTATTATTTTCATCATCTCACGTACTTTTCCCAGTTTCAGCAAAACCATGGATTTTGCATATTTTCTCCAAATGTTGCTCAAACGTGCACCAGAAAATACCAAAATTCTCAGGACTGAAGCGCGGACATTATGGTGACAAGGGAACATCCCCTTGAACGACCAAGGGTGACCCTGAGGATTGCAAATAGCTTGTCCCACATGCTTTAATGATTTTAACCTAATTTTCTCAGTTGCTCATGTTAGGTTCAAACTCTTTCCAAACAATTGGAAGCTTGCTCAAACGACCATCCATTGGTCCCACAACCACCAAGATCCGGTCTCATGACCTCTTGGCCGACCCCTCATCTTTTCTACACCAGGTTTTATTATTTGTCGCTCACACGAGCATTATTTTAATAAATGATTAAACCAGCATTTAATCATTATTTCACCAACTGGTCCCGAAGAGACTTTGGTATTTTTTTTCATTCGAGCATCTGGGCATTATATGGTGAACCCGTCATCCCATGTAGCCGGTCCTGTGTTGATTTGCAATAAATCACCACCTCGATAAAATTAGGGTTTTGAAAATCCAGAGCTTTGCAGAAACGTCATTCTGTTGATTCCATGATCAACATTCTCATTTATTTTGCTCGACCCAGCAGTCAGTAATTTAAATTAATATTTTATTTGGTCCTGCTACCAATAATTCATCAAACGAGCAATATTTTCTCAAACTAGCAATATTCGCTCGAACTGGCAACATTCACTCAAACTGGCAATATTCGCTCAGACTAGCAATATTTGCTCAGATCAAAAGAATATTGGTTCAACTATCAATATTCAACAATTCAGCAACACAGTTTACTTGTCTTAAGTTATAACGATACCTCATCTCATCATACATATTAAATTCACGAGTTTCAGAACATTTGCTAATCATGTTCAACTCAGCACTACATGGACTCATTGTCCCATAAAGTTAGCAACTGACTCCACAATCACGAGTTTTCAATCGTGTCACATGGGGGATATTAACTAGGATTTTTGTCCTGCGGTCTACGGTACATGTGTTCACCCACGATGAGAATGTGAGCGAGTCATGCAATCACTTGGAAGAGTCAGCAAAGTAGTGGGTGGAAAGTTAACCAAGTCTCCGCACGATGAGTAATTGGTTTTAAACACGATTTCCCACTTCCCACTATCTGATTCCAGCAACTGTCACACTTCATGGGATCATGGTGTTTTCAACTCCGGCGTTATAAAATGTCTCTGATTCTGATTGAAAGGGCATGAGTTTTCGAACATTCGAACAACAGTCGCCTAAACGAGCAATTTCTTATCAAAGTTCATACATACAATCTTTCGTCTACATGAACTCACAAAAATTACGCCCAATTGGGCAAAAATCAATCATTCAGAGCATTCTTACGCTGAATTCACAACACACCTACAATCTCAGATCACCATTGATCTCACACATTTCTCAGCTTCCCTCCTACAGATCAACCTATCCTCTCTTGTGACCGAATTGACTCTGGAACGGCCATTGTTCTTGGTTTAGGCCGGGGTCTTACAGATTGATCTCTAGAACTTAAATCACTCCCTTCTTGCAGTGCATCTGTGTGAGGTTCAACATTTCGCTCGGTTCTTAGAGTCCCCACATGGTCGACTCTTCAATTCCGTAAAAACCAGCAAATCGTTTTTCCCCATCTACAGATTGGCGACCACAGTGGGAGATTAATCTCTCGGTTGCAATCTCACGATTTCACAAGATGGTTGATCTTAGGTCACGCAAAATTGCAGATCCTAACACAAACGACACTAGCACTAGCAATAACAACAATGACAATGAGGATATCCCGGAAATGATTCCATCCTCTAACACTGACTGTGGTGATGTCACTCCTCCTCACGGCAACACCGAAGGACATCCTTTATTCGGACGACACCCTAAGGAAATCAGATGAAACCCACCACCTACCATTGCTGATCTCATCAAAACGCAAGAAATTTTTGCAAAGAATCAGGCGGATATGGATGCAGCACAGAAGAAACTATTTGATCATTTGAAGACCCTTACCGAAAAGATGTCAGATAAAATTCAAGAAAAAGGAAAAGAGAAGGAGAAATCCTCAGACGCTCAACCTGAGGTGATTCCGGATGATGATGAAGCTGGCAAAGCTGCAGGCGATTCATCAGCAAAGGAGCCATCAAATTTCATTACTCGAGAAGACTTGGAACGTCTCTTGGAGAACCATGGAAAGGGCAATACATCACATGTCCATCGTCACGAACCTCCTTATCCTGCCGCTACGCAGAGGATTCCTCTTCCTAAAGGTTACATTTCCATAACTTTTACTCTGTACGATGGAACTGGAAATGCTCGAGAACACGTCTCTCGTTTCCTCGAAGCCTTGGGACAACATGAACATAACCATGTAGTTCGTCTCAAGGAGTTTTTAAAATCCTTGAAAGGCATAGCATACACCTGGTACAACAACATCACACCGGGGACTATCAACAATTGGGGAGAAATGATCAACGCCTTCTATAGGAAGTACTTTTTCGTGTCAGAACAAGTCACTCTCTCTGACCTGGGAAGAATGTTTCAGAGGTTCAGTGAAAATCCCAACGACTACGCGAAAAAATTCAGAGTCCAAGCCCTGGATTGTCATGACCCAAATGTCACGGAGCAGCAGCTAGTAGATTTGTGCATTAACGACATGCTCCAGGTTTACAGAGCTATACTGGAGAATCTTCGGTTCCAGACTTTCGTAGAGCTTCACGAAGGTACGAAGAGATCAGCAACCACTGCACCTGCTTTGTTGGAAAGAGCAAAATCTACAAAGACTGAGGAATCGCGCGACACTCGAGGAAGCAGATGTCTGATCAACAAGCAGTACAACCTGCATCCCTCTACAAATGTTGTTGCAGAAGGGAGGAAGCGCAAGGCTGAATCCTCGAACAAGCATGCTGCAGCTCCTCCAAAGACGCAAAAGAAGGACAAACCAGAGACACAGGCTCCCGGCCAACGCACAGAGGCTCCTGATGATGCACCTGATTTTCCTCTCCCCATTGGATAAGTGCTCGAACAATTAGACACATGGATCCAAGATGTCGCAATCAAATTGCCATACGTCAGAAGAGACCCAACCGAGGAAGACATAGAAAATCCTCGTTACCGGTTTGTGACTCATCCAACAAGTAACTGCAAAGTTTTGAAACGCATATTCAGAGAAAAGGTTGAGTCAGGAGAACTTAATCTTGGAGCCGAGGTGCACAGAGACCCTCTTCCTGTCAGGACTTTCTCCATTTCTGAAGCACTATTCAAGGAGGCAGTTCAGTCATTGATAGAGCATGTCTGCGAATTGCTCTACCTGTCGAAAGCACAAAGGGGATACATGATCACAGCTTTGAACCACATAGTTTCTGGAAAACGTCTGCTGATTCCAGATGTACCTCCTGAACCTTCGTCCACCGACAAAGAAATGTATGACTGGGGTCTGCTCACCACAGTGCACATTAAGGGAAATGAATTCAAAAGGGCATTTGTTGATGTTGGTACTGCTGTCAACATCATCCCTTTGAAAACTCTCAGAGCAGCCGGCATTACTCGACAAGAGGCTATTCACTCTCCCATAACAATCAGAGACTACGAAGGGGTTTTCCAGGATGCATATGGCTTCATTACTCTCAAAGTTACAAAAGGTCTGGTCTGCACTAAGACCAAGTTTTACATAATCCGGGAAGACCATGGATATGACATGATCCTTGGAAGGTCCTGGATTCATGCTGGAAGGATCACTCCAAAGCCTTCAGCACGATGCGCCGTCGACGAAGACTTTGAGTCAGAGGACACAGAGGATGCCCCACCATTTTGGCATCTGCAGGAGGTTAAACCCTTGATGGGACCTACACAAGAACATGGAGAAAGTCCACATAACTTTGTCAAAAGGTTTCAAGTTCAGGCAAGTCTTATTCCTCTCCATGTTCCAATATTACCAATGTTCAAATATGCTAGTCTGATCCAAGGACTTCTCCCCATGAACAATTTAGCAATTACCAAGAGTTATGAATGGATAACTTCACCTCGATAATATTATACCCAATGGTTGGATCCAGCACATCTCAATGTTGATCATTCTATCAAAAGGTTTATCACTGAAGACCTGGCTAAACACGACAGACAATATGTTGGATACTCTCCTCTACACGAGTGTCCATATGTGCCACAACCATGGAATCAACGCAAAATATTCAAGGCACGAATTACAAAGCCGAACAAATTCAAGGAGGGAGATTTGGTTCTCGAGGAAACTAAACGAGATCTCTATTCTGCGAGGAGCTCCAATTGGGAAGGACCATTTATGGTTGCTAAGTCCATAACTGGAGGATACTACAAGTTGATCAACACAGATGGCAGAACCTTGCCAGTAATTCACGAGAATTGGCTTAAGGCATTTGTCTGAAATTATTGGACATTTGAGGTACTGGGCGTTTGAGCACTCATGACGTCTGGATTTGGAATTTAGGATTTTCTTTCGTTGTATTTCAGTTCCTCCAAAACATTTTCAATACTTGCAATCAGTATTTGAATTCAACAATTTATCAAGAATTCGGTTCACTTTACTTAAAAGAAAATCTTTATCGAAATCAAAAGAAAATCCTCAGTCATAGACTCAACACCTATCAAAAATCAAAACCCAAATAAAATCTCACATCTCTCATAGAGTTCATGTTCATGAGATTATGGAAAGGAAACTAAAGAAATCCATCAAAGAAAGATTTCTGCTCCTCTGCTTCCTCCAAGACTTTCAAGGCTGCCTTTTCCGCCTCCAGCTTCCTGGTTAGCTCGGCGACTTCATTCATCTTCTTCAACACAGCATCACTAGTAGGGAAATGAGCGTCACCCTTTACTGCTTTCTTGATAGCTTCAATTCTTTGACGGAGCCACTTCAGATTGAAGCCAAGTTCTTCAGCATTCTTCAAGTTGTACTCTCAATCAAAGAGTACGTCTTGGGAAACAACATGTCTGGTTATAGTCTGAATATCACCTATCACACGCGAGATGACCTCTACTTGTTTCGTCAAGAAATAACTGCGTCCTGGATCCCGAGTAACAACAATGTGTCCATACATTTCCCACAGTTCCTTGTACATAGCAGCATATCCGATGGGAACGCTAAATCCTCCAACAAGCTGGTGATATGGGAGCAACTCACCAAGTTGAGGGTCAAAGGAAATCCCTGCAGTAGGATACTCGTGCACTATCATCTGGTTCTCACTTACTGGAACAGTGTCGACAATCATAGAGACGATTTCAGAGGAAGTGGCTTCGGCTATTTCGGGTTCGGGTTCCACCGTCCGAGGCACAATTGGAGTTTCCACCACCTCCACGACATCAATAACCAAAACTTCATCATCCAGAGGCGCAGATATGGAATTCTTGTCACCAACAACTCCTGGATTTCCCAAACCATCATTATTGGATCCATGATTCCCAACTTCGTCGTTCGGCACCTAATGCGAAGATTACATGGGATTAGAATGATTCAAGGGTGGAAATCCAATACAATCATAAAATTAAGAAATTAAGTGAACTAACATCTTCTAAGTTCCTTATTATGCATCTAAGATATGTCCAAATAGCATCAGAGTCATGAAACACGTTTTAAAAGAAACTCAGCTGAAGAAAATTTACACTGCCCTGTGTTCAACGACGAACTGGGAGAAATTGGTGTGGAGTATGGATTTGGGTTATATACCATTCCCTCCGTATGGAAGTTCTCTACAACATGTCAAAATTTCCTGACGATTGGATAAACGGGCAAGGAGATGTGGTCAAAACATTAAGCAACGTGCGATCTGGAAAAGTTCTGAAAGTCTCCTGGAAGTTTATTATTTCGCCTTTTTCAGACCTTGAATGCGATCAAAATTCAAAAAGATTCTCCGTGAAAGCTTGGAAATTTTCTGGGCTTGAGGATACATATGCAGATATCTAAAATCCGACTCCAAACGAGGATTCTACAGTATTTTGACTAAAGGGTTGAGGTCTGAAATTTTCTGGTGACGTATTTCGGCAAAATCGCTCGCATATTCACATGGGTTTTCATTCATCCATGCACAAATCAGCAATTTCATACTTCTATGGAGAGGTTACAGGAGAAATACTTACTAGGGGAGTCTCCAAATCGGGATTTTGAGAATTCTCCATATTTTCGTTCGATTCGGGATTTCGGGAGATTTCCACATTTTTATCACTCAATGAGGAGTGTGGTGCATCAACATCCTCCTTATCCATGACTAATTCCTCCTGAATACATCAACGATGGTCATCATCAAATCATCCAGAGGCATGTTACACTGGTTTAACGTGAAAAAGGAATGCTTACATCAACTTCCTCGTCAGCATTGTCTCCCTGAGTTGTTCGACCAGGAGCGAAATGAAGACCATCAATAAAAGAAGGAGCAAAATTCTACAACCAAATAACAAATATTTATTTTGTGATCCGGGTAAAGCGGGTAGAAGAAGTCACAGTGTAAAAATATCAACAACTCACCAAAAAGGCGACTGGGGACTTTATGGTGTTGGGCAAGAACTTGCAATTCTTGATCTTGCCTTCTCCACCGTGAACAATCACCTCCGCCTCTGAGAAATTCACTTCAATTCGAGGTTTCACAGCACGACTCTCCTGCAAAAGGAAATTGATGTGATAATTAAAACGGTTATACAAGAAGTTGTATGAGGAATACACAAAAGAATGCATACCGGTGAACTTACTGGAGATGTTTTTCGTTTATCACCACCAGTAATATTTCTTAATCTGGGACGAGAGGCACTCATCTCAGAAGAAGGAGGATCCTTCACTAAAGGTTGGGCGGCCGTCACATAATCATTGAGACGCTCAAGCTGCTGACCACAGAATTCTATATAACCTGGAGTCACATATGTGGTTCGATCAGCACAAGGGAACCAGTAAGAGCTCTCTTCTTCATGTGTATGATCCAAACAAGTATTAAGTTGTTCCACTGATGGTCTTCTTCTTCGGAAAGTTGGGACACATTGGTTCATACCCATCTGACGGGCGGTCCTGTCAATGTTATACTCCTCCACCGAAAAATATCCATACGTTGCTGATATTAGATGACCGGGAGTGCAACTCAGCATGAAAGATCTTTCACCATCGCTCAAATCAGCACCGGATTTCAAATACTTACTTTCTCCATCATTGAAAGTTGTCAATTGAGAAACGTGAGGAGGAACCACCACCCAAGGACGGAAGTTGAACTCGGACTCGTCATCTAATACATCAATGAAGCGCGTCATGGACTGAATTTGCTTTGTAGACCAGCGCATAATCCTAGCGTTGTATTTCTCATGGAAAATACGTCGAGCATCAGCAGAGTTCAGACTTTGTAAGATACTACGGGGAATGGGTGCATAGTTTCCGAAACATTCCCACATCAGAGCTTGGAGGAACATCGTATTGGCGCAGCATTCAATCTTCATGAAACCGTTTGAAACACTGGATTCTACGACTAAAGAGTCCAGGTTAGAATACAAAGAGCCCAAGAATAAGCTACCTAGCGGAACTTATTCACCTTGAGCCAGCTTAATAGCGAAAGGGATTACAAACGGCTTCAACAAGGTACCAACATCTTCAAACACGTCCCTGGACAACCATAAACACAAGAAAGCAGCAATAGACAACATACCATCGGGTTCGTCAAGAGGGACGTCTCGTGGCCACCAATGTGTCAACCAATGAGCATAACAACCTTTACCAAAAACCTTGTTGATTCTCTCCATCTCAGCTGCTAAAGTTTTGGAAACTGCTTTCTCCTTCGCCGTCCAAAGTTCTTCAGGAAAGTTACCTGTAATTGGAAGATGCGATAAAGCAACTACATCTTCCAAGGTAATAGTGAACTCTCCCCAGCTGCATATAAACGTGTGAGTTGGGATGCACCAGCGAGTAAGAAGATCTACAATACCTCATGCGTCATGAAAGATGTATAAATCTCCAGATGTTTGAATGGGTGCCTTGTCCAGCATAGATCTAACACGAGGAAATCCCAGCATGTGTCTAGACCATCCAGAAAACTTCTCTAAATGACGTCGAGAGAGCTTGAACTCAATCATTGAAGCCTGGAATAATCCTCGTTCAAGAAAGAACCGAATAACATCACGAGGAGTCACCAGTTTCTTTTGAGTGACCGTGCTGGGGTTGATCAGAAGGCGATATACCGGGGACTTGAGACGATTTTCAGTCTCTTGAACCTCAAAGAATGCGTCATCTATGTTTGGGACATTCTTGACTCCGTGTGTTTCGTCTTCTACACCAACGAAAGTCTCATCCATACACGTTTCCTCTATGGAGATATCATCATCTACGCACATTTCATATCTAGAAGCATCATTGGCTGGATAATCAGACATCCTTGCAAAGCAGCTGTGAAATCCGCACAATGTTTCAGTCGTCTGAATACAAGTTCGACAAGGTGGTGGAATCATGCAAATGGAAAATGCCACTATCTACAAAATGGTAACTCTTAACTCTTACCTTTTTCAATTTCACTAAAGTAGTGATTGCGCTGCAGAGGTTAGCACACAAAATTAGTTCGTTCCTTGAAACCTGCATAACGAACAAAACTTCATTAGTTCATGAAAAATGATTTTCTCATAAAATCATAGACATAATTCTCATGATGTGAACATTCACACAACTGACCTATGAAATTTACAACAAGACATTATTTCATCATAAATAAATTTTCTAGTTTCGGAGGTTACTCAAAACCCACGTCTTGATTTTTTTACAAAACAATAGTTAATGCAATTTGTTCGCGTAAATTTTCAAAAATTTATTTAATGAGAATAAATCCATGTGAATAAAATATGTCATCATGTTTCACATAAAATGTCATGGCTACATGTAAAAAAAAACTATTTTCCTTCGTATTAGCGTTTTCTTTAAAAACGAAGGTTTGTGGTAGTTTTGTGAAAACTCACACCTCTTGTGATAAAATATTAATTTTCATGAAAGCTCATAAATAAGTTTTTATCACTGGACATAAGTTTATGCACATAAAAAAATCTATTTTTCCTCGAATGAGCATTATCTTCTAAAACGAGGTTTATTTTGGTTTTGTGAAAGCTCACATCTATTAACGTAAAATCTTGGTTCACATGAAAGCTCATAAACTAAGTATTATCACTGGACCTAGGTCTACACATGTATAAAATCTCTCCTAAATCAGGGATTATTAATAGTTTTCAAAACTAACAATCGAACGAACATACGTTTAACAAAATAAGGGTTTTCTACAAAAACTCACGTTAATATATACACATGTATAAAATCTTAACATGATGAAAGAATGAGCAACTCATGAAATCAGCAAGCATACGGAGAAAAAAAATTGGTCGGAGTTTGGCCGGAATTTGGTCAGACGGCAACTGGCGGCGCCGGCGATCGACGATTCCGACGAGTTTTCTCCCACTGCTCCTGATGCTCGGACGTGAGAGGAAGGTGATGATGGTGGTGGTCGCGTGAGAAATTAAAAAAAAAAGGAATTAATTCCTTTTATACCTAATTTTATTTCCAAAACCTAATTTCTTAAGGATTTCCTTTTCGGGCCCGGTCCATGAATCCTGAACCGACCAAGGTTCCACCATCAAATCGGTGGTTCTACACCAATTTATATTCACTGGATGGTGCTCTATTACTCCACTGGGGTTTTCCCTCAAACCATGGTTTGCTCATTCAGTCGAAATCCGGTAATATCTTATCTTATGACTAAGTTCAATTACTTATTTCTGTTGTACCTGGAAAATCACCATTCAATGCTGACTGAGGAACATGATTGTTCCTCACTAAGCAGGGGACTTAATGTAGATGGTGGATTTTCGACAAAGGGTAGAATTGTGAAATTATACTCCAGATTCGGCAACCGGATGAGTATTGAGGCTCATGTCTCTCGTTAAAGCATGAAAGCTCATGCCATAAAATCTCTGACTGAGAAGGCTGTCTATCAGAGTACATGTAGATGTGTAGTCTCTCAGCTGAGACCACGACACATCTCATGAATACTGAGCAGTTTCAGTAATTACTCCGGATCCGGCAATCGGATGAGTATCGAGACTCATGTCTCTATGCATGAAATCTCATGCCACCTCTGATGGAGAAAGTCTCTCAGAGAAGATGTGGATGTGTAGTCTCCCACCTGAGACCACGACACATCTCATACTGTGTAGAATCAAAAGATTGGACGGCTCCTAGACAGCATGCCTGCTAGAATAGAGCGGAGACGTCTTCGGGATGCAACCAAGTTTTCCCCGACTATGCAAGAGGAATATGATACTCCAGCAAGTTCATATTGCTCAACCCTCAGATATTTAATGCTCCTAGGCAGGAAGCCCTTCTAGTATAGAGTCATCAATTAATTGTCTGAAATCGTCTGAATATCCAGCAATATTCTACGAACCATCAGTAATCGTCTGAATATCCAGCAATATTCTACGAGCCATCGTCTGAATATCCAGCAATATTCTGCAATTCTTCGTTATATTTCGTCACTTCTATTCGTGGTTCTTCCCAGCAGAATGCCACGGGTTAGTGATAAATATTCAACGAAACGGGCATCTGAGCATCGAATAAGCCCTGACAAAAATGGTGCAAGTGTAATTAGCAAATAATGCACAGACCAGCATTTTGAATGCACGAACGAGCATTTCAAAAATACGAATGAACGAGGAACCTATGCAAAATAGGAAGGAAAAATAATAATAAAATATTAGCAATGGTGCCAGGAGACTAGGCTTACCAGCCGGCCGGTCATGCTGTGACTAGTCCCGCACCCAATTTTATATTTTATCGTATTTTACTATTTTCCCTGATCTCATGAAAATTCTCTCGTTCGAGCAAATTTCCTAAATCACATGATTTTATCAAAAAATAATAAAATTAGGGAAAGGTGTCGTGGGACCGTGAACCAGCCGGCCATGCCTTGGGCCGTGCCCGGTCCCACACCTCACGTCCCATTATTTTATTATTTCCTTTGAAATTATGAAAATTCCTTGATTTTATGAATTTTCCCTAAAATCATGAAAATTACCTAATTTCATGTACTTTTATCTAAATCACATGATTTTACCAAAAATAATAAATTAGTGAAAGGTGTCGCGGGATCGCCGGCCGGCCATGCCTTGGGCCGTGCCCGATCTCACACCTCACGTCCCATTATTTTATTATTTCCTCTCAAATTATGAAAATTCCTTAATTTTATGAATTTTCCCTAAAATCATGAAAATTACCTAATTTCATGTACTTTTATCTAAATCACATGATTTTGCCAAAAATAATAAATTAGGGAAAGGTGTCGCGGGACCGCCAACCGACCATGCTTTGGCCGTGGCCGGTCCCACACCTCACGTCCCATTATTTTATTATTTCTCTTAAATTATGAAAATTCCTTGATTTCATGAATTTTCCCTAAAATTACCTAATTTCATGTATTTTCACTAAAATTATAGAAAATATTAAAAAATTAGGGAAAACTTGCGGGACCGGGCTCTAATCGGCCGGACATTCCCTAGCCGGTCCCACACGCCCATTATTTTATTATTATTTGGTGTTTTGTTTCCTGATTTCATGAAAACTCCCTGATTTCAAAAAAATATCTTGGTTTTCAACAAATCTCTTTGATTTTATGAAAATTATCTAAAATCATCAAAAACTTAGTAAAATTGGGAAGAGTGGTGGGACCCGTGCCCATTGGCCGGCCGACCAATGCCGCAGCCATTGCCGGTTCCACACTCCCATTCCCTATTTTATTATTATTTATTTCTCTCATTTTATGGAAGTTCCCTAATTTCACCAAAACTCTCCAGTTTCATGGAATTTCCCTCAAATCAGAGAAAATACATAAAATCACATAAAACTAGGAAAAGCATGTGGGACCGCGTGTCAGCCGGTCGGCCATGGCCTAGCCGTGGCCGGTCCCACACCTTGTAAGTCCTTATTTTATTTATTATTTTCATCATCTCATGTACTTTTCCCAGTTTCAGCAAAACCATGGATTTTGCATATTTTCTCCAAATGTTGCTCAAACGTGCACCAGAAAATATCAAAATTCTCAGGACTGAAGCGCGTACATCATGGTGACACGGGCACATCCCCTTGACCGACCAAGGGTGACCCTGAGGCTTGCAAACAGCTGGTCCCACATGCTTTAATGATTTTAACCTAATTTGCTCAGTTGCTCATGTTAGGTTCAAACTCTTTCCAAACAATTGGAAGTTTTCTCAAACGACCATCCATTGGTCCCACAACCACCAAAATCCGGTCTCATGACCTCTTGGCCGGCCCCTCATCTTTTCTACACCAGGTTTTATTATTTGTCGCTCACACGAGCATTATTTTAATAAATGATTAAACCAGCATTTAATCATTATTTCACCAACTGATCCCCAAGAGACTTTGGTATTTTTGCTCATTCGAGCATCTGGGCGTTATATGGTGAACCCGTCATCCCATGTAGCCGGTCCTGTGTTGATTTGCATTAAATCACTATTAGGGTTTTGAATCCAGAGCTTTGCAGAAACGTGATTCTGAGCAGATTCAAACACTGATAATTTTATGTCGATTCCATGATCAACATTCTCATTTATTTTTCTCGACCCATCAGTCAGTAATTTAAATTAATATTTTATTTGGTCCTTCTACCAATAATTCATCAAACGAGCAATATTTGCTCAAACTAGCAATATTCGCTCGAACCGGCAACATTCACTCAAACTGTCAATATTCGCTCAGACTAGCAATATTTGCTCAGATCAAAAAAATATTGGTTCAACTATCAATATTCAACAATTCAGCAACATAGTTTGCTCGTCTTAAGTTATAACGATACCTCATCTCATCAGACATATTAAATTCACGAGTTTCAGAACATTTGCTAATCATGTTCAACTCAGCACTACATGGACTCATTGTCCCATAAAGTCAACAACTGACTCCACAATCACGAGTTTTCAACCGTGTCACATGGGGGGATATTAACTAGGGTTTTGGTCTGGCGTTCTACGGAACGTGTGTTCACCCACGAGAGAATGTGAGCGATTCGTGCAATCAGTTGGAAGAGTCAGCAAAATAGTGGGTGGAAAGTTAACCATGTCTCCGCACGATGAGTAATTGGTTTTAAACACGATTTCCCACTTCCCACTCTCTGATTACTTCAACTGTCACACTTCATGGGATCATGGTGTTTTCAACTCCGGCATTATAAAATGTCTCTGAATTCTGATTGAAAGGACATGAGTTTTCGAACATTCGAACAACAGTCGCCTAAACGAGCAATTTCTTACCAAAGTTCATACAGACAATCTTTCGTCTACATAAACTCACAGAAATTACTCCCAATTGGGCAAAAATCAATCATTCAGAGCATTCTTACGCTGAGTTCACAACACACCTACAATCTCAGATCACCATTAATCTCACACATTTCTCAGCTTCCCTCCTACAGATCAACCCATCCTCTCTTGTGACCGAATTAACTCTGGAACGGCCATTGTTCTTGGTTTAGGCCGGGGTATTACAGATTGATCTCTCGAACTTAAAGCACTCCCTTCTTGTAGTGCATCTGTGTGAGGTTCAACATTTCGCTCGGTTCGCGGAGTCCACACACGGTCGACTCTTCAATTCCGTAAAAACCAGCATATCGTTTTCCCCATCTACAGAGGTTCATACATTCTAGTGAATAACCAAGGAGTTGGAGATGAAACAGAAGAGACGTAAACATGGATGGTGTTTTGAATTGCTACTAAGACTTGGATATTCAGGTGAGCTTGCCACATTAAACACAACCCTCCCTATCTTCTAATACAAGTCACAACATAGCAGTCATGAAAACCAAAAAAAAAGTACATAGGCTGTTCATCCTCATAGTTGAAGCTAAAGTTTCAGACAAAAACAAAAGAGAAGGTCTGTAACTACGTGTATACTCACGTAGTTTTTAAACTGTCAAAGTATTGTCAATACCTTGACAGTTTCAAGCCAAGATGTTCATAATTGCTGCTAGTGTTGGTCAGAGCCAACAACTCGCTTTCCTTTGCTTCTGTGATCATCAGCTGCATCAGTCTCATCTTCCAAAGATAGGTGCCAAACCAGTTTGGTTTGTTGGGGTTGGTTTTTTGAGGTTGAAGAGTTTGGTTTATAAGGGTGGATGGTATTACCAGGGTGTAAAAATCTAGTGGATCTTGGTTTGCGGGTTCTGCAAGTGGGGATTTCCAGCTGAGGTTGAGTTTCTATGGTAGAATGAGGAATGAGAGAAGCCACAGAGACGTATTTCCAAGTTTTTTGAGGTGGTGGTGAGGCAGCAAACTCAGATGTTGGAGGTAGATCAAGGTGAGAGGGTATGCTTTTTCTCGGATGGGTGAGTTTCCTTCCTCTTGTAGGTTTTGAGTGGGGTGCTTGGTTCACTGGTAGGTGCCAGAAAGTGGTTATGTGTTACTGTGACACTTGGTTCACCATCTTTGTTTGAAACCACCAGGTTAATTTGGGCATCCTTATCTTGGAGGAAGGCTTCAATGAGTCGAATGTAGTTTGGGCTGAAAAAAATGGGAAAGTGAATTGGGCTTGGATGGTGGTAGATAAGGTTGATGAAGAGGTTGATGGGCCTGGTTTAAATGGTGCTGAGGTGATGAGTGAGAGGATTTTGCCACAGACGGCAGTGCTGCAGTTTTCTTGAGTGGGAACAATCTTGATATGCCAGCATCGGGAATCACAACTTCTCTTACAGGTAGTCCAAAATGAATGGGTCCTCAAAAATGAGTATGTATACGAAAGCTGTCATCTGGTCCTTTATTTCTGCCTATCTGTGGGCCCGTGTCAGTAAAAACATTCTCGAGACCATGTTGTCGATCATTGTTACCTTCTGTTGCTGTTAAAGTTGTGACAAATGCATAGACTGCGGTAGACGCCTTGGAAGACTGGGCTTTTGCAGCAGAATTCTCTGTGTCATTCCTCGGCATGTTTTGTGGAACTGGGGTCCATGTTAAGCCTATATGACTCATGATAGCTGACAGTCTTGAAGGTACAATAGTCTGGCTCAACTGACTCGTCCGAATCGTCTGAGTCGACTCGGTTGCTGGTTGGTTCTATAATGGTAGTGATGGTGTTACTGTGTAGAGTCCTTCTCTCTCAGCAGTTCTTGGACTCTGTGAGCTTCTTCCTGTATTATTTGCTGCAAGTATGTACTGGAGAGTCCTGAGTGGATTAAGGTTGTTCCTTCATCAGTTGGAGTAGAAGAGGTGGAAGAACCGAAACCCAGCTTTTTAGATTTTGGAGTTTGAGCTCTCATCCTGCCATTAAGTTTATGGTGGGGAAACAAGAGGAACTCTGTGTCCTGTAATGCATGTTCATAGCTTGCAAAAGTAGTGCAATTTCTAACGATATGTCCTAATAATCCACATCTGTAGCAGATATTTGGCAGATATTCATATGCAATTTGGACCCAGCAAGGTCCCCTGATATTAATCATTATTCCTGGTGTAAAGGGTTTTTCAAGGTCCATCTCCATGTTTTCCCTAACAGGTTTTCCTACAAGATCAACTTCTAAGACCTCTCCTATTTGAGCCAAAAGTTCTTTAATAGCAGTATCGTCTTCTAGATAGCCAGGTAGGAATAGTAGTTGAGCCCAAAAAACCGCTTTTTTAAAACATGCAGATGGTTTTTTTTTATACTTACTGTAATCTTCAAATAACATTACCTGATTGCCAATGATCCAAGGTTGTTGTTCCAGAATCATATTTTTATCGCTTTCATGATGCATGACCACTTTATACTCTGGAGTGTTCGCCTCTGTTTGGATGTGCTTGAAAGCTAGCGGGTGCCAATGTTGTTTGATTGTATCTTTCAGCGTTTCATATGGCAATCGATTTCCAAGTTCATGTAATGCCAAGCAGTTGCTGTGGTGAGCATGCATAAGATCTCTCATCCTTTCTGTTAATTGGAAGATAAAAGTATCTGGGAAAGTGGATTGTGCAGGATTATTTTTGGTTTTTGTTGTGGAAAGGTGGTGCTGATTTGCTGGTTGAAAAGGTGAAAAGGATTTGTGATGTTTTTGTGATGAGTTTTCTTTTTTCACGTTCTGGCGAAGGTGTTCTGCAACTTTATTAGATCCTTCCTTTTTTTTCAATCATGATTATTGACTGAAGATCCTTCGCGTAAAAAAACTATATTGTCAAATATGGTATGGTTTTATAAGGAATGCGCAATTGGGATACTAAAACTAGCTGGGGACATAGGAAAAAGACAAAAATGAGATTTAAATAGTAAATCAAAGTCACCCTTATCCGTGTATTTTCATTAATTTCTAATTTATCCTTCACTAATTAGATTTAGTGTTAAATTAAAATTAGTGAACTTATTAGATTGTTTGATAAATGATTAGTATAGATCACAATCACTTCACTTGGATGAGGGTATAAGGAAATTTTTTGAGCTACTGGAATTTGGTAAAAAATGAGTACTCACAACTTACAAAATGCCGCCAAAATCAATGCCAAAAAATGGGTACTTCCAACTTGCAATACCGGCATTATAAGTTATTTATCGAGCACACGGTACCATTTTTCGGCATGGTCTTCATTACTTTCGGCATGGTCCTCATCATTAATACAATGCCGAAAATGTTTTATAAAATTTCATTTTCGGCATGGTCTTCATCACTTCCGGCATGATCTTCATCATTTCCGGCATAGTCTTCATCACTTCCGGGATGGTCTTCATCACTTCCGGCATAGTCTTTATCATTTCCGGCATGACCTTCATCATTTCTGGCATGGTATTTATCACTTCCGACATGGAATCGTATTTATAAAACTCTCAACGACGCCATAAAAGTTACTACCGGCATAGTTAGTTACAAAAAAATCTATGCCGATAGTGGTTGTCAAATGTACAGAAAATTATTACCTTAAACTGTAAATGCCGACATTGAATTTTATTTTTCGAGCAAGCCGACATGCTCTATCAGCATAGTATGCATGTGAACTTACAATGCTGGCATGCTCTTTGATGTTTTTTCATCTTCATGGTTGAATCGATTTGGATTCATTTTGGCATATACACGACATCTGCAGGTTTCCTGTTTGTACATGTAGTATATATGACATGCAATAATGTTCATTTGTTTTTGTTTTCTTGATTGGTAAAAAAAAGTATATTGATCAAAAAAGAGAGAGTATAAAGGTTTTACCACCATGAGCAAGAACAAAAGAAAGAAGAAGAAGGAAGGTAACAGGATACCCACCTTCAAATCCAAACAAACAACAAAGCCAAACAAGCAATAGAGTCTGACAGGCTACACAGAAAGCAAATTACATAGGATCAAAATAGATATTACACCAATCTGCCATAATATTGGAAGAGTTAACAATAACAAACTGTTTAATTGCAAGAGCCCAAGTGAACAAGCAGTAAATGGATTTGTTCACAACTCCAGTAACATTGTTTCTTTTATCATTAAAAACTCTGGTATTTCTCTCCTTCCACAAGATCCAAATGATTGCAACAGGTACCAAATTCCAGACTGCTAAATTGGTTGTGTTATGTTGTGGCAGATACCAGGCTTGAAGAGAAGGAATGATAATCCTATGTACACATTAAAACCAGTTCAACTTGCTTAAGAAATTATTCAACACTTCTTTAGCAAAAGTTCAATGAAGTAGTAGATGAGAGCTTGATTCATTGTTGTTGCAAAACAAGCAAACTTCAGGGACTTCAACACCTCTTCTTCTGAGAAAATCTCTTGTAGGAAGTCTGTCATGAGCAATTAACCAAAGAAAGAACCAACTTTTAGGGGGCACTTAAGATTCCAGATGAAAGTATATATTGAAGTTTGCTGAACAATACCATGTTCCATAGTGAGCTTATCATATGCTGACTTAACTGAGTAACATTTACTTTTAGTAAAAGGCCATACTAGTTCATCTTTCTGAGCTGCATTGAGATTGAAAGAGGCAAGATCATCCATAAGAAGATGTTGTTCAGTTCTTGCAGCCACATTTAATCTTGTTGGAACTTGCAGATTCCAGGAAATAGCATTGCCATCTGAAGTGCACATCTCTGCAACAGAAAGATGTTTTGCTCTAGACAAAGCATACAGGTTAGGGTAACTAGTTCTAATTGATTGATCATATATCCAACTGTCATCCCAGAATCTTACTGAAACACCATTGTTTACTTTGAACTTGATGTTCTGCAAAATAAAAGATTTATACTTCATAATAGCCTTCCACACTGATCTACCATAAGAAATTTTTGGTGACTTTGGAATCCATAAAGCTCCATCAGTGCCATATTTTTCATCAACAATTTTTCTCCAAAAAGCATCCTTCTCCACAACAAATCTCCAAGTCCATTTTGAAAGCAAAGCTTGATTCATCTGTTTTAAACTTTTGATACCTAGAACCCAAAACTTTTTCCTTCTACAAAGAGCACTCCACTTTACCAAATGAATTTTTCTTTTTCCTTTGTTATCATTCCACAAAATATCTCTTATTAGTTTCTCTAACTTTTTAATGATACAAGCAGGCATCTCAAAAAGAGACATATAGTATATAGGAAGACTGTTGAGCACACTGTTTATTAAAGTAATTTTCCACGCTCTTGAGAGTAAAATTTTCTTCCAACCAGCAAGCTTAGCTATGAACTTCTCTATAAGTTTATCCCACTTTGCAACACCACCACATTTGTCTCATAAGGGAAGACCCAGATAAGTAGTAGGCAAGGTTCCACTGTAACAACCAAGAATAGAAGAAAAAATAGATAAATCACCCTCATATGCAACTCCAAAGATTTGGATTTTTGCAAAGTTAATCTTCAAACCAGTTAACATTTCAAAGGACAGAAGAATTAGCCTTAGATTTTTAATTTGCTCCACATCAGCATCAAGAAAAATAAGTGTGTCATCCGCAAATTGCAAATGACTAATTACCACTCCACTTTCTTTAGTTTGAAAACCAGAAATAAGGCCTTCTTCTGGTGCTTTTTTTATCATGAAAGTGAGAGCTTCTCCAACTAATAAGAAAAGAAATGGTGATAAAGGATCACATTGTCTGATTTCTTTATTTCTTTTGAAATAACCAGCTGCACTTCCATTAATTAAAACAAAAAATCTGACAAATTCTACACAACACTTGATCCTACTCCTCCATTTTTTACCAAACCCCATTAATTTGAACGTTTCATCCAGAAAATTCCAGTTAACATGATCAAATGCTTTCTAAAAATCCACTTTACATAATAAACCTGGTTTTCCACTCCTTATTCTTGAATCTATAAGTTCATTAGCTATCAAGACACCATCAAGAATTTGCCTTTTCTTCACAAATGCAGTTTGATGCTCAGAAATGATTGAAGGAAGACAATGCTTAAACCTTTCAGCCAAAATCTTAGATATAATTTTATATGCTCCATGAATAAGACTTATTGGCCTTAAATCTTTAATCTCCTCAATACAATCTTTTTTAGGAATCAAAGCAATAAAGGTATTCTTTAATCTCCAATCAAGATAGGATTTACCTTGTAATTCTTTAAGAATATTGAGAAAGTCTTCTTTGAGAATGTCCCAACAAAGAGAATAAAATTTGATGGGAAATCCATCTGGCCCTGGTGCCTTGTATTGACCCAGCAATTTAATAGCTCCAAAGCATTCCTCTTCTTAACTATCTCTCTCTAACCAAATGCACATCTCTTGAGTAATTTGATTGAACTACATATTTTCAGTTGAAACAATTCTTTGCTGCTGAGATTGAAAAATATTTTGGAAAAAAGCCACAATACCATCCTTAATTTCATGCACATCATGAGTAAGAACTCCATCCACTTTTATTGCTCTAATGTAGCTCCTTCTCCTTCTGTCATTTGCAAGCCTATGGAAATAATTTGTGTTCTTTTCAAAGTCCTTGAAGTAGATTGCCATGCTCCTTCTCCTCCATTTTAAGATCTAACTATGCTCAAGTTACAATACTCTTTCCTGGCTGCAGCTCTCTCCTCCCATTGTGAAGTTAATAGACCATTGTTTGCATACTATATTGCATCCAGCTCAGTAAAAACATCCTCCTGCTCCTCAGTCTACTATCAACTTCCCCAAACTCCCTTTTGCTCCAGATTCTTAACTGAACTTTAAGAAGTTGTAACTTTTTACAGAAGACAAAACCTGCACTGCCTGAAACCACAAAGGAATTCCACATATCTTTCACAAAAGTAATGAAATTAGGATGTGAAAACCAAAAATACTCACATCGGAATGGAGATGGACCAAACTTCACCCCTCCATAGACCAGAGATATTGGATTATGATCGGAATAAGGACGGGCAAGAACATGCTAAGTTGTTTGAGGAAAAACAGATTCCCACGTAGGACATAATAAAATTTTGTCAATTCTGCTCCTTACATTCTGCACTTGATTGCTTGTCCAAGTATAAGGCGCACCAATCAAAGGAAAATCAAAAAGGTAGTGCCTTGAGATAAAGTTATTAAACTTCCCCATGCCATTAGTTAATTCTCCTCCTGAAGATCTTTCATGAACATAACGAATCTCGTTAAAACCGCCTCCAATTACCCATGGATAATTCCAAAAACATCTAGTTTTTTCAATCTCCCTCCAGAACAAATTTACTTCCTCAGTGTTATTTTCACACGGAGCATAAACTCCAGTGAACATTCATTCAAAAGAATTGGATCGATTTTTGCATAAGATTGTGATAGAATAAGGGCCAATCAAAGAATCAATAACTTGCAATTTTGAAGAGTCCCAAAAGCAAAGAATTCCACCAGAGTTACCTTGAGAGGGTGAATCAATCCAAACAACATATCTTTTTCCCCAACATTGCCAAGCTAACAAATCATTACATTGCTGAATTTTGTTTCATGGAGTAAGAAAATTGTTGGTTTCCAGTCCTGCACTTTTTTCTTCATAATGTCTCTTCTGTTTAGGTCATTTCCAAATAGCTATTTTTAAATCCATCAGCTAACTAAACCGCAACCACATCAAAATCCACTTACTCAATTAAGCAGATTTTTAATTTTCCAAATCGAAATTAAGAAGATGAGATTTGAAGCCATCCATTATCGCATCATCAATTTCATGTTGTGCACCTTGAAATTTAATACTTAACTTGGGACAAACAGATACCATTTGTAGCATTATATCTTCAAAATCTCTTCTAAGTGTTGGACATACTTTGTGTTTCAGAGTACCCCACTTCTCATTTGTTATCCAGAAGAAATAAAAATTTGTGATTCTGTCTTGCTTTATTAGATCTTGACTATGATTGATATGTGTGGTACCCATTGAATCAACCATTTGTAAATATGGAATAGATACAACAGCTTGCAAATACTCCTCGACTTCTTCTTCATTATGAAAGACTGGATTAGTAGCGTTTTAGTTAGGACAAGAGAATTCGAATTTGAATTAACTCTGACCGAGTCAGATTTAACTGACACAACAACTACCAGACTTTTTGAGTTATCTGTCTGACTGTCATCTGACTGACCAAGATTAGAAATATCTTCACTCATTTTCGTACCCGACGAACTCATATCCGAATCCATAGAATTAGTTTGATGAACCATATCCGTTGAATTCAAATTCAAATTTGATTTTAAACTTTCACCGCGAGACTTTCCTTTTTCTGCAACTGAAAATTTTTGAAACAATTCTTTTCGCCGAGAATCATGGGGTCTTAGAATTGGTTGAGGAATTCTTGGCCTTTCTACATTAAATGAGATATTCTTTACTGATTCTACAGCTGGCGTAACAGCAGGCACCAACTCCAAATTCTGAACGCTAATCTTCTTGTAAGTATGAATCAGGCTTCCATTACCATACTGTAAAGGTGAAATCTTGACTGGAAAGGAATATGAACCATGATGATAAAGAAAGGATGTTGTAATTCCATCAAAACTGCGAACCTTAAGACGAATATCTGAAACATCTTCCCAATGTAGTGTTGAAGGATGTATCTCTAAGGATGTATCTGAAACATCTTCCCCATAAGTTAAAAGGAACTCCAAAGACTTCGACCCAAGAACCATTAGAATTAATTTTTGTTAATGGAATAGAGTTTGAACCACTCCACCGTAGAAGTAATCTGATTGACACATCTTCAAAATTCCAGAAACCCTTGTGAATAATAGAGTCCTTATCTTGATTAATTGCAAAGAAAAAAGTTTTTTATCCTCGAAGGGATATAACCCAAACTCTTTCTCCATATTAAATCTAGTAGCAATCTCCAATCTGTTCCATGAGACAACAATTTTAGAAGTTTCAATAATGATGGCTTGATTCCAATTTTTTGACTCATTGATTTTAGTACTGGTATCTTGTTTAGTAGTGTTGAACTGCTGCTGAATCTCTTTGTGCTTAGGCCTCATTGTTCCTTTGATAGAGACAACTTTGGAGAAGTTATCTACAAATCGAGACCATCTCAACTCACCACCTTCAGAAGGAAAACACATAGTCTGTATGTTGTTGTCACACGATACCGTAGATCTAAAAAATTCCCCAAACTTATTCTTATTTCTGGAGAACGAAATATGCTCATTGCCCCAATGGAAAATCCAGTACCAACTGCCATAAAATTGCTTCTTTGACTCCTTCTTCATAATATTATTCATCCATATAACCCCTTCTGGACTAATGAGAACATGAATAAGCTTTCTTGTATTCCGTGTTTGTTCATCAAATAAGATCCCATTAGATTTCTTTGATAACAAAAATGATTTGTAACCACAATCAATTATGAAGTCTTGATATTCACTGTGAATCTGTTTGTTGTTCCTGCTTATATTCTTTTTATGAGATACCACTTTCCAATCATCTACATCTGAAACTTCAGAACTTGTTGAGGAAGAATTCATCTGATGATGACCGCTAACCACTGCTACCCATGTCTTCGTACCCTGCAAACTCTGCTTTCCCTGATGATATGAATCCAATAACCCTGCTCTGCTTTGTTGAGAAGATGATTTTCTCACCATTTATGCCACACAATAATGTTCATTTGTATTAGCTCCATTTCACACACTTTACGGTTAACCCATCACGCGTCCATATACCGATGCAAGATGGTAATTAGTCAATTAAACCTCTTGGAAGATCATATTTACATTATTAGATGTCAAAAATATGCCACTATTTCCTGTGACTTATTGCATTCCAACATACCCGAATTGGACCATTGGTAGACTTATGGAGCATGTGTCGGGACGGAAAGAATAAGAAGAAATCTGAAGGTTCTGAGAAAGTTCTTCAAGAAAAAATGAAAGACGCTAGAAACAGGGAGGAGAAAAAAAGAAATGGCATTTATCATGCCCAACACACATCACAACTTTCTTTTTCGGAACGATTCCCATTTCAATCATGTAGTTGTTTTTTGTGTTGGTGGGGGTGGAAGTTTTTCTACAAGCTAGCCTAACGAAGAACAAGGAGTGTAACAATAGAATCACAGGATTTACAATAATAACTAGAATTGAATTAAAAAATACGAGCCGACAATATTTCTGGTGTTGATATTTTATATTAAACAATGTCGATTGTTATGAGATTCGATCCAGAAAATTTTGTTTTGTTACTGACTTACTGCCGGCATTGATAAGAAAATGCAAAACAACACCGAAACGGTTTTCCGGCATGACATTCATATAGAATTCAATGTCGGTCCTTATCGCCGGTATGGTCTTCAATATAAGCTCAATACCGGCAACGGTTATAAATGAAACTTTTCAGATGGAGTTCACGATTCTAACCTAAACCCGCTACTTTAAATCACGTACTTGTTCCGCTTTCAGTGTAGATTTGCATTGACGCATCTTTTAGAATCGATCAATCGACGTAGAAAGTTTTGAAGAATTTTTTTTTCCGGTGATTAAAGTTTCCGGTAGAAAAAAGGAAGGGGGATATGGTTTTTGATTATTTTTTGTTTTTAGGATTTATATTTATTTTAGGTTGAAGGGTATTATAGTCATTTCAGTAGGTTTTTAATTAATATAGAGGGTAGTTTAATAATTTTGCACCCAAAAAACAACCCTTAGCAAGGTTCGTTGGGTGGTAATAGTAAATCATATCCCTCAATTAATAAAATTATCCCCAATTACGCGTTCTTTATAAGAGGCACCTTAAATAAATAAGGCGCAATTGGGGGATATATAAAATAATTGGGAATATGATAATAGAATAAAACATGGATTTAAACGGTAAATAAGAATCACCCTATATGCATATAATTTAATTAAATCCTAATATAGCCCGATAAATAATGTTTAGTGTTTAATTAAAATTAGTGAAGTTACTAGATTTTTTGATAAATGATTAGTGTATTATTTGAGTTAGGTGAGAGTAGGAGGAGGGAAAATTTTTAGAGGAAGGTTTTGGGTGAAAATGGTGTATGATAAGTGTTGTTGAATCTTTAGCTCAACTACAACAAGAGGTCTATCTTGAACTTCGGCTAATGGAAACGATTCAAAATTGCAATTATTTGTGGAACCAACACCCTTGAATCATGACATTTATGAGCATGGAGATTTTCGTGAATATCCAACCCAAGAAAGTAAACAAGCTCAACATACAATCACTCCAAATACTCAGGTAAAAGTGTCAATGTGTTGAAGTTTGACTTTTTTCTCTTTGATTTCGCCATTTTTACAGCTGAAAAACCTTTGTGCCGGCATTGTCGTAGTATGAATACAATGATGGCAATATCCTTAACGGCATACAATGCTACATCCATGCCGGCCAAAAATATCCCCCATTCTGAAATGCATGTAGGCATTGTCACAACCGAAAAATACAATGCTGGTAGAAAAAGTCACTTTTGACCTACCACAAAATATTCCACGGAATATTTCTTCGGTATGGTACAATATTAAAGTTACCATGCTGGTACCTCAAGAAAACCATACAGGAAGCAATGACTTCCAAAGTTAAATTCCAGCGTGGTTGGTTATTTATCGACCACGCCAGCATAGGATACCGGCATTGAACTATATTTAAAGTGAGTGACGGTGTCGCTTGTTTCGGCGTTGATTTCCAATGAAATTATAATGCCGGAATCGTTTGAAATTTGGTCATGATTGTCATGCCGGTAAAATGTCGAGCATGTCGGAACTGTGGTCTGATATAGTTTTTTTTTTTTTTTGAACTGATTAAATTTTCTTCTCATTCGTTTCTTAGGTTGTGACATATAGTGATCCAACAAATGCAAAACTGCTTGGTCGGGATACGTATGAATACTATAAAATGTGTCTGTTATGTTTCCAAAGAATACTTTTCACCTAGTATTTTGAACTTTACTTAGGGTTGCTTATAATGAACCTTATAATCTCCCGTGGTTGTCCTTATTTTGAACTTTACTCAGGACTTTGGAGACGGCTCGTAAGAATACGTGTGTTCTAGTGAGGAATACCCAAGGTTCAAAGATTCGTTTTGAGATGGCTTATGAGATAAGTGGGTCATACAAGGAGAAGAATAACCACAATAGAAAGGGTTATGTATATCCAAAGAAGACTAATAGGGTACAAAAGACTCGTAGGAGGAAGGAAAATTGCCCCTTTAAGCTTGTATTCAATTTTAGAGGAGGTGAATGGAAATGTTCGGTGTTGTTTGACCGCCATAACCACGAGGATCCAGAAACTTTTGTTGGTCACTCCCTAATTACGAAGCTAAAACCTCGTGAAATGGAGGATGTAAAGAGATTGACCAAAGCACGTCTTAAACCAAGAAAAATTCTCAACGGCTTCAAGGAAAAGGATAAGAAGAACGTTTCTTCCATGCATACAATTTATAGTGCACAAGCAACTACTAGAAGGGTGAAATGGTAAGGTAGGACGGTTATGCAAGAGTTTGAGAAGCTAGCCTTTGATCACAACTACACGTGCATCATTAAAAGGAGCCAGACGACAAGCCCCTTATCGTCAATAAACCTGGGCATGTAAGGACCACTAATAACAAGATTCCAAAAAAAGGCTTAAAGGGCGGCGTTCTTCCAGGAGATGCGACACTATGTAGAAATTTTTAATCCATTTCGGTTTTCTCCCCAACATCCCTCTATTTTATCTTATCTTACACGTTCATATTTTTTTTTAGTTTCTTTGTGATATTTTGCTTCCTCTTCTTCTTATCTTTTCCTTTTAAGTATCTCTCCTTCCATTGCGGAAATTGACTTGGTGGTTTCTTTTTTTCTTCTAAGTTTTTCTTGTATGAGGGAAATTAAGTTGGTGGTGGATGATGAAAGTCTTATTGAAGTGGATAGTTTGTTCAAGTTAAGTTTTTATTCTTCTATATCAACAATGAACTCGATAGTTGGTGATGGATTTGAGATCGGAGAATATGTTGATCTTACAATTTCTCTTTTTTGAGGTAACAAGTAGATGAGTATCTCTGTTAATATAGATAGATGAGGACCCAACGAATCCCTTTCAAATTTAATAACCCGACATTGTTGTTACACTGGCGGAAAGGATAACATGACCATCATATGTCACTAAATTGTAGCCGGCATTGATATCAAATTTAACTTCAACATCGGCAAAGGTCCGACGTTGATTTTTATTCGAAAACTATTCCGGGACCTGATTCATTTTATACATAAAACCCTCACATTATCCACTAAATGACGTCATTGTCAGAAACCTAAACACCACGTTGTTATATATTACCGGCATTTGTTTCCATTCCATATCAATGCCGACAATTCACTTTACTGTTTTTTTTTGTTTAAAAAAACTAGCCGTTGGGAATTGAAGGCTATAAAAGGAGTCCTATTCCTTTCAATTTCATTCTCGTTCTCACCTGTAACTTTCAAACAGCATTAACCCATCACTTTCAAATGATTATTGCTTGGGATAAAGAAGAAGATACTTCTTAGAGCACTTCTCGGTCGAACTCGCAAGCGTTGCTATCCCAAGCTTGTTTGTTAATGTTAGTGATCAAAACTATAAGTCTTGATTTCTAGTCTACTTATAGTAATGTCTCGGACTAGGATAGATTGTGTAGTTGAGCATTAGACTTCATGTCATTCATCAACTGAAGACGAAGAACTACTAAGGAGAGCTTGTGGAACTTCATCAACAAAAGGTATGTGGAGACTAAAACTCATCTATCACTTGGAAAGTCTATTTCTACTCTATATCCTATATTGATACAAAAGCCGTATTACTATAGTTTTCGATTATGCACATTTGAGATTTCCAGTTGAGTTGAACTCGCTTACATATTTCTCGAAATATGTGTTGGTAAGATCTCGCTTCAACCAAGTTCATCTTATATTCTTGACGAAAGTCAAAATATGATCAAGTGAAAATACCCGAGTAACATATTACATGGTTTGTGTGATACAATCATTTGGTGTAGACTTGGAATGTTTCATTATAATTATTTCAATAACTTGAAAATTGCTTTGATACTAATAGTGTGTGAAAATGGCTATTATCATCCTCTAAGAAAGTTTCAATGATTGAAATATAGTTTAGAAAAACTTAACCAACATTGGATTATAGACATGTTATGCACTCTTGCATATATGTGATCCATGTCTGGGAACCATAGTATGCATACCTGTTGGTTTGAGAAGTCCGGGAATCTAAGTACGCGTACCCGTACGCATACTCGCGTAAGGTTCATGTCCGGAAAATTGTGCTGGGTTTGGAGGTATGCGTACCCGTTCGCATACTGGCGAAAACCAAACTTGGTCCGTCTATTCAAGTATGCGTACCCGTTTGCATACTTGAGTGGTTAAAGTTCTAAAGTCGGTTGTGACATGAACAAATACTTTTATATAATAAGAAATGCATTCTTTGCAAACTGTGGCTATAACGTTCATGAATTGATTCGAGTGAATCAAATCGATTTTGCTTCAATCGTGTTCTTGTATACTTCTATAAGAATATAGCAATTGAACAACTCTTTAACTAGTTTCATTTGAGTCATTTGAACTAGTTATGGTTAATATGAATAAGGTTGATATGAGAGTGTTCATATAGCTAACCTCGGTTAACTACTGTTGAGCCAACATGGTGCACATGTTTAGGTACGGTTACATAAACCTAAATGAGGGTACATTTCATTTGTGTATAACAAGCTAAGTTAGATCTAACGGTTGAAAGATATTAGCTTGAATCTAATCAGGTTTTCATCTAACGGTGAAAATTTAATGCTTTGTTACCAAGGAAACATTGATTGCAAACCCTGATTTGAAAACTATATAAAGGAGAACTCTAGCAACTGGGAAACCTAATCCTCACACCTCCTGTGTGATACTAGTCGCGACTAGAGTCGATTCTCCTTTGACCTTAGGTTTTTCACGAAACCCTGTAGGTTAACGACTGGAAGACTTCATCGGTATTGTGAAGTCAGACCCAACTATTTTTCTATAGTTGCGTGTTCTGATCTTACTTTTACTATCGTGTTTAAGTATTATATTTGCTGAGATTTATCTCCGATAGGTAAGATCAAAAGTAGTCACAAACATCTTCGTCTCATCGTTTGTGATTCCACAATATCTTGTTTCGCTACCATACAATTAAGATTATTGTGAGGTGATTGATAATACTAGGCTGTTCTTCGGGAATATAAGTATGGTTTATCAATTAGTTCCTGTGCACCTTGATTTATCAAAAGACGGGACAATACTCATAGGCATTTTGTGGGAGATAGATTTATCTATTCCAATAGACTTTTCTGTGTGAGACATATTTGTTTATCAAGTCTTCGACTTTGGGTCGTAGCAACTCTTAGTCATGGGTAAGATTAACTAAGGGAATCAAGTGCGTAGAATCCTGCTTGGGTTCAGAGACGTAAGGAACACAACTGTACCTTGATCAGTGTGAGATTGAATAGGGGTCAACTACATTCCAGTCCAAAGTTCATTGGTAGTAGGATAGTGTCTGTAGCGGCTTAATACCGTGTGGTGTTCAAAGCTGGACTAGTTCCCGGGGTTTTTCTGCATTTGCTGTTTTCCTTGTTAACAAAATTCTGGTGTCTATGTTATTTCTTTTCCGCATTATATTTTGTTATATAATTGAAATATCACAGGTTGTGCGTTGAATCGATCAATTGGTAAATACAACCTTTGATTGTTGATTGAAATTGATTGATCCTTGAACATTGGTCTTTGGTACCGTTCAAGTTATTTTTCTTATGTTCAATCGGGCTCGCAAATTCCCATTTGCTGATTGCAGATTGAATTGAGAAATAGAGACATAAAATCTTTGATATTCTTTTCTCTAGATTAAGTCTGACTGTCTAGTTGATTCTCTTGAAAGTATATTGAAGTTTGTCGATTCAGATTGCCAAACTAAGTATTGGGTGTGGTTGTTAGACCCCCGCTTTTTCAGTTGGTATCAGAGCAGGCAAACACGTCAATACCTCATAAGTCTGTGTTTGTAGCGATCTGAATATGGACAGAAGTGCTATCTCTATAAAAATACCACCAGTATTTGATGACTCAAATTACTTATGGTGGAAAATTGTTATGCGTGCCTTTCTTCAAGCACGTGATTTTCAGTCATGGGTGTATGTGGTTAATCGCTATGATCCTTCGAAAGTTACAGAAGGCGATGTAACAGTTCCAAAAGATATTGGTAAATATGATGTTGTCGAGATTCTTGCTGCAAAGAAAAATTCTGACGGATTTAATGCTATCATCCATGCCATTACTCCAGATCTCCATCATCATGTGACTACTTGCACAAAGTCTAAAGATGCTTGGGATATCTTAAAAACCGTATTTGAAGGGAATACCTTGAAAAGGAAGCTAGGCTTCAAAACCTAAATTCTGATTGGGAAAACCTTCGTATGGAAGATGAATCATTTGATGAGTTTAATCACAAAGTTTCTGAAATTGTTAATGCATCTTTTGCATTGGGTAAGACTATTCCTGAAAAGGACATTGTGATGAAAATTCTCAGATCACTGTCATCTAGATACGACTCTAAGAAGCATGTCATCGTTGAGGGAAATGACCTTGCAACTCTTTCTAGAAATACTCTGGTTGGGAAGTTAAAGATCTTTGATCATGAGTATACATCCATATCCAGAAAGGATGTTACTTTCAAAGCACAAAAGAACAATAAATTACTTGACAAAAGTAAAAGTGTTTGCATCTCTGAAGATGATCTTTCTGAGGCTGATTCATCAGATGAAGATCTTGACAAGTCAGTCTCCTTGATCAATAGACAATTAAAGAATCTTCTTTTAAAGAGAAGTAAACGGTTCCCCAAAGATAAACTTAGGTCATCAGTTAAACCTCATAATCATGTTCCTCCTAAAAACAGAGATGTTGATGAAACTGAAGACGAGGATATGCCACAGTGCTTTAGTGGTCATTTTGCAAATGAGTGTCCAAATCGTTAAAATACATTGGGAACAAAGGTCTAGCTGCAACTCTTGATAAAATATCTGACAACTATGATTCTAATGAAGACGAAAAGTCAAGTGTTGCACTTCTTTGTGAAAATATTGATTTTGATAATTGTAGCAATACGTACATCAATCTTGATGTTTTTTCAGAAAAATCCCAACCAGTCTGGAAGAAAAAATGAATCCATATGTTTCTACTGGAAACTCTTTTTCTGATTTTTCAGGTTCCACTATGTGTCTAGCAGCTTACACATCTCGGGAGTCTGAATCATCATCCATGTTGACATGCTCTTATTGTTCTATCAAAGGTCATGAACTATCAAAGTGTTTTAAGTACAAACACAAAATAAGATACGTCAACAAACTTCAACGAAGAGCGAACCGATTAGAAAACAAGCTCAAACTTGTTCAAAAATCATCAGAGGTATGTAAACTCATCTCTTCTTCGAAGAAGTTAGTTTCCAAAGAAAAGACTAGATCACTAGAAGCAAAATTGTGGTCTAAACATTTTGTGAAACATGGTTCTATGAATTTCTTTCGAAAGGGTTATGGTGGACAAATTATTGTTCACCCCAGCACAACTTGATTGTATTGGTTGGTGCATCTTGTCTCATGTGCCTGATAAAAAGAGACAAGATTGTGCACACCTCAGGCTTTAGGAAAAGAGAATTGTTTTAGATTGTTTTGTCTTTGTCTTTTTAGTTTTGCCGTGTGAAAATGCAGGGGTCTAACAACCACACCCAAAAATTCGTTTGGCAATCTGAGAGGACTTACTCCAATACACTTTCTAAAGAATCAACTAGACAGTCAGACTCAATCTAGAATAAAGTATATCAAAGACTTTAATATCTCTAACTCTTAATTCAATCCGCAATCAGCAAATAGAAATCTGCGGGCCCGGTTGAATAAGAGGAGTAACTTGAACGTTACCAAAGACCAATATTCAAGTGTCATTCAATGTAAATCAACAACCAAAGGTTGGATATTCTAATTGATTGATCTTAACGCACAACCTGTGATATTTCAATTATATAACAAAATATAATGCGGAAAATAAATAACAAAGACTCCAGAATTTTGTTAACGAGGAAACCGCAAATGCAGAAAAACCCGAGACCTAGTCCAAATTGAACACCACACTGTATTAAGCCGCTACAGACACTAGCCTACTACCAATTAACTTCGGACTGGATTGTAGTTGAACCCTAATCAATCTCACACTGATTCAAGGTACAGTTGCGCTCCTTACGTCTCTGATCCCAGCATGATACTACGCACTTTATTCCCTTAGTTGATCTCACCCACAACCAAGAGTTACTACGACCCAAAGTCGAAGACTTGATAGACAAATCTGTCTCGCACAGAAAAGTCTATAAGATTGAATAAATCTGTCTCCCACAGAAATACCTAAGAGTTTTTGTTCCGTCTTTTGATAAATCAAGGTGAACAGGAACCAGTTGATAAACCAGACTTATATTCCCGAAGAACAGCCTAGTATTATAAATCACCTCACAATAAACTTAATCGACTAGCGAAACAAGTTATTATGGAATCACGAACGATGAGACGAAGTTTTTTTATGATTACTTTTCTATCTTGCCTATCGGAGATATAAAATATCGAGCCAATTATTTCAATTGCACTCAACACGATAGAAACAACAAGAGCAGATCACGCAACTACAAAGATAATAGTTGGGTCTGGCTTCACAATTCCTCAAGTCGCTAACCTACAGGGTATCGAGAAGAAACCTAAGGCTAAAGGAGAATCGACTCTAGTTATGCAATTAGTAACACACAGGAGGTGGGGATTAGGTTTCCCAGTTGCTAGAGTTCTCCTTTATATAGTTTTCAAATCAGGGTTTGCAATCCAAGTTACCTTGGTAACAAAGCATTCAATAATCACTGTTAAATGAAAAACCTGATTCAACCAAGCTAATATCTTTCAAACGTTAGATCGAACTTAGGTTGTTACACACAAATGAAATGTACCCTCATTTAGGTTTATGTATCGTACCTAAACGTGTACACCAGGTTGGTTCACAAATAGTTAACCGAGGTTAGCCATATGATTACTCTCATATCAACCTTATTCATCTCAACCATAACTAGTTCAAATGACTCAATTGAAACTAGTTAAAGAGTTGTTCAATTGTCTAGAAAACACAATTGAAACCAAATCGGTTTGGTTCAACTTGAATTAATCATGGACATTATAGCCACGGTTTGCAAAGATTGCATTCCTTATGATTTGAATGTTTAAGTCCATGAAATGACCGATTTGACAAAGTAACCAGCTTAAGTATGCGTACGGCTATGCGTACTTAAGCAACCGGTTTTGAGTTTGTAAAGTTTACAAACTCAGCAGAAATTTTCGGTTCGAAAACTTCCGCCAGTATGCGTACGGGTACGCATACTTAAGGTGACTAGTTAAGAGTTTGTCAAAAACCAAACTCAGCAGAAATTCTCGGTTCAAGAACTTCCGCCAGTATGCGTACGGGTACGCTAAGTGATAAACCGAGAACCTAATGTATGCGTACTCGTACGCGTACTTGCAGAAAGTTCACGTCTGTGAATTTCTGTTGGAGTTTGAAAGTGAAAAACAAACTCAATCCGGTTACTTAAGTACGCGTACCTGTTTGCATACTTAGGTAGGTTACTTTCTAAAATCGGCTTGTTCATGAGCTAAAATATTTATATAATAAGCAATGCAATCTTTGCAAACCATGGCTACAATGTTCATGAATCAATTCGAGTGAATCAAAACCGATTTTGCTTCGATTGAGTCTTGTATACTTCTATGAGATCTAAGCAATTGGACAACTCTCTAACTAGTTGATTTGAGTCATTTGAACTAGTTACAGTGAAGATGAATAAGGTTGATATGAAAGTGCTCATATGGCTAACCATTTGTTAACTATTGTTGAATCAACTAAGTGTACACGTTTAGGTACGGTTACTCAAACCTAAATGAAGTTACGTTTCATTTGTATATAACAAGCTAAGTTTGATCTAACGGTTGAAAGATATTAGCTTGAATCTAATCAGGTTTTCATCTAACGGTGAATATTGAATGCTTTGTTACCAAGGTAACTTAGATTGAAAACCCTGATTTGGAGACTATATAAAGGAGAACTCTAGCAACTGGGAAACCTAATTCCACACCTCCTGTGTGATACTACTTGTATAAGCTAGAGTCGATTCTCCTTTAACCTTAGTTTTTTCACGAAACCCTGTAGGTTAACGACTTAAAGACTTCATTGGGATTGTGAAGCCAAAGCCAACTATTTTCTCTGTAGTTGTTTGATATGATCTTGCTGTTTCTATCGTGATTGAGTGTAATCGTAAGATTGGCTTGAGATTTGCTGAAACTGCTGGACTTGAAACTGCTGATCTTGATGCTTCTATAGTGATTGAGTGCAATCGTAAGATTGGCTTGAGATTGGCTTAAGAGGAGAACAATGGATACCTGAAACTGCTGCTTTCATTGCCTTTTTAATGCCCCGTTTGAGTTTGTTTACGCCGATCTTGAGCTCTGAGACTCGATTATTGATATGAATGAAGTCTGGAGCAGACTCTTTGGATTAAAGGCCTTCTTCAGAGAGAGTAAAGGAATTTGAACCTTTTTTTTTCCTCTCATGCCTTTTTCGCATCTCAAAGTAATTTAAAGAGTCAGTTGTCAATATGACGTTCTTTCTTCTATAATTGTAGGCGTTTTTTGTCTCAAAATCATAATCCAAATACGGCTATTTAACCCAGTCTCGTAAATATATTTTTGGCAACCGATGGCTTTGATAGTTGTGACGGTGGAATTACTTTATTTGTGTTTATAAAAGAAAAGAGTATTCCAAATATAACACTATTTTCTTCGAAGCAGAGTAAAAGAGATGATGGCGTGTCTTTCCACTGCAGGATAATATGTTACATATATGAAACAATATTAACCAAAGATGCTTTTGTGGGGTAGGATGCAATATAGTAGAGAGTCCGGAAACTATCTTACACTCCTCTTATGAAAGAGTGTTTAGTTTAGGATAAAGATCATACTCTACTCCGAAGACAGCCCCAAATTCATTTATTTTTGCGAGTCTTTCATTATGAATAAGAATATTCCTTCTTCATTATATATGTTTTTCTCTTGTACGTTTTGCCTTGGCTTGTAGACTCTTTATATCCCTTTCCATTATGAAAATGGGTAGCTAGCTCCCGTGGTTATTCTCATTCTTCACAGATTCGATGCACTCTAAGAAATTCTTGGTTGGAAGCACTTACGACGTAGTATTGCAGAATTGGACATGAAATGTAGAATTAACTTTCCCCTCTTATGACATAATCATATTCCTTTCCACTTCGGCTCCCTTAGTTGGTTCCTCATGAGGCTCGCTGATAGGATAGTACAACAACCTATTGAACTACTGCGGTGTCGAGGCCCCTATTCGCTTCGGCTCTCTTGGCTGGTTCCTCATGAGGCTCGCTGGTAAGCTAACACGACAAACTGTTCAACTATCGCAGCACCGCCAAAGCGAATAATGGATTGATCATGTCAAAAAGGGGACATGCTAACTCTAGTTTCCATGTTAAATTCTGCAGTATTGCGCTAAATTCTGCGGTATCGCACCATTAAATTATGTAGTATTGTGCCATCGATCGATAAATCAAACTTGGGACCTCCTAGAACGCACCAAATCTGTGAAAAAAGAATGACCAGCTGAGCTAACTACCCATTTTTCTTCGTCAGAGAAAGATAAAAGAAAAAAATTGAAAATGCTTCCATTCACATAGCGTTCTTAAGGGTTTTCGTATTTTTGGTCCTCATAGAATTTTTTTTTAGCTTTTGTTAAAAAATAATAATTTAGCATTGATCTCTTGGTGAACGGTCATTAAAAAAGTAACGTCGATAGACTAGTTCCGCGATACGGTGCCATCATGGTCAAATGACGCAAGTACACCCATATATAATTGTTAGTTTTTTGAGAAATTGGATTTTCTCCTTTATGATTTGTTGCATTTCATTTTTCTGTAATCATCACTTTGAACTTTGACGCATTAGGTCAGCAAATACACCCCCCCTGGGCTAATGTCAGGGTATCTATGTCCCATTAATCTAAACACTCATTAGTTTATGGCCAACTTCTAAAAGAGGATCTTCATGTGTAGGTTAATACTAAACAATTTAATAAGACCACCACCCATTTGACTCAAAAAAATCTTTCAAACAATCAACCTCCACAATTGAGTATTTGTAACTATTGGTGGTGGTGGTGGGGAGATTACATCTAAGTGGTGATTATGCTCTCATTAATTAGATCATGTTACCTGATTAGTAACCCTATTAAAAACAACTACTGGGACCAATTTCAATCATGATCAGCCATGTGCTACAAATTTCATCCAAAATGAATGATAAGTTCCACAGGTCTCCATATGCCAAATTCCCTGAAATTAATAATTTCATATTCCTATTGATTGTCTTGCTAAGTAAAGAAGCTTGATTTTTTACTTCACGGTGGAGGAATCACTTGCATGTGGAAAAAAAAATTCCCCTGATTTTTTCACTCCCTAGTTTAAGGCCTATGGCTTTTATCTAGCAGCATATTTGATTTAAGGAATTGAATTCTTTTCTAATCCAATTTCAGGGAAATGTGATCAATTTTTTGAACCAAACGCTGCAAATCAACTCTATGTAATTAATATTTTTGATTCCTATGAATCAAATTCCCTCCAAAACAATAGATTTCCATTATATTGGTTTAATAGTGGAATGAAATTGGATTCCAGGATAAAAACAAAAGTAGTTGGTTTACCTCAACCAAATATTATTTTTTTAGATTTGAATTCAATTCCTTAGAATCCAATTCCAAGAATTGGATTAACCCATAATTGAATTCAACCAAACAAGGTGTAAGGTTTATGGATTTCTTCATCTACCCAATAGAGAAGGATAATGAGTGCCTAAAATGTGTTAAAATACTAAATGACCCTTTACACAAACATTAATAATTCAATTTATATAAAATAAATATAAAAATATTAATCATTTCCATTAACATTAATAATTTTTTGTTCCAATTTCCATCATAATGTAAAACTAAAAACTTAATCTCAAATAACAATTCAACTCAATTTTCTTTTGTTTTTACTTTTACAAACTATATTTTCAGCGACAAACAATTCAAGTGATTCCTTTGACGAGAGATTCATCAATGATTGAAGTATAAAACTCTAAAATTTCCTCATCAAATTTTTATGAAAATCAACCACAATCAGTTGTTATATGCATTAACGTATACCGATTGTTGTTAATGTTCATCAAACACGAAGAACATTTCCCATAATCGGTGGACATGGTACACCTACATAAACAGGTTCTGGGTTTGATATTCTTCGTGTTTGATGAACATCAACAACAATCGATATACGTTAATGCATATATCAACCGATTCAATAACTATGTTTGAATTTTTGTACAAACCCTAAAATCTTTATCTTTATATTATAGAGCATGAAAATACAAGTTGAAAAAAAAAAGAATGAGGTCATTTCGATATCGGATGAAGAAATTATGAGCAAAACAGTCGAAAAATGCCCAGATTTATAATAGGTTGACGTAGGCATTTATGTAAACCGAATAGCAACAAAATAATTACAGAAAAACTCTTGAATTTTACAATTGGTTTATGTTATAAGATTACTTGAAAAACTCTTGAATTTTACGAGTGCATGAACATTCACCGATTCTGGATTGAGATTTTTCAAAAAAAAAATAATCAAAGTTTTTACATGTTTTGATGATGATTTAAGATTACTTGATTTCTATATTAACAGGACTAAACATCAATTAATCACCCGAATCAACACTTATTAATCAGGGATAAGCTATGCATTAAGTAAAATATTTGGATAAGGGGTTCTGTGAAATTACTTTCTAACAACCTTTTTTTATAGAAGATAAATGTAAAAAGTTGAACCATTACTATAGCCACCACTGAACCAAAATAAGTTCGGAATCACCAAAACTCAAAATATCCACTCAACGGAATCTTATTGGTATATGAGATTAGTGTCAAAGATAAATCTTTTTTTATTTAAGGAAAGAGAGGATGAAAGACAGTGCTGGAAATTATTCAATTACCTCATTAAGATTGAGGTTTTAGGAGATACATAGAGGTGGAAAATGAACATCGCACCAGTTATTTATATTATCTTTCATTCCAAACTGGCATAAATGGTGCACCTGGTGCTTAGCATTTTTGCGAACATGATTGGATTTAATGTCTACAAAAGAAGAGATTTCATTTCTAATTTAGAGAATTATAGAACGTATAAACCATATATGGGATATCTGTAACCTCTCTTAAAACTGTAATTATCACGTTCTTTGCATCACCTTCAATTATGACCTCGAAGCTAATTTCTTTGAAAGACGAATACCTAGATTACATGCCAAGGATTCTACATGAGTGGAGATATAGCTTCAAAATTTTCAGTAATGCAATCCAAATAATTACATGAATGGTTTCGGGCTATTGCACATGCAACACCATTGTTAGGAATGAAAGCTGCATCCATATTTATCTTAATATAAGATCTTGGTGTATAAGTCCATTGTAGTTGCGTAAGCCCCAATTCAGATAAAATATTATCATTACCTGCATCTGAGATAAAAAGATTAAGTTTGTTGCATCTTTCCTTTGGATCTTATGTTAAGAGAAAGAAACATTCTCACAAATGATTTCATTCCTCATTTTCCAAATATTCCACATGATACATATTCCATATTCAAAATTATTATCCACATTATTCCCCATACAATCAATTAGGATAACCGAAGTACTTGAATTTGTATTAAACTGGTACAGATTTATCGGAGCATTGTTGACAACTATCTTTGATATTGAGCAGTTGAAGAATAGGTGATATATCGACTCATCCTTCTGGTTGCAAAAGATACAAGTGTTATCTCGAAAAATGTTGGATCTATTTATATTAACCCTAACAATTATCCCATTGTTGATCACTTTCCAAATGAACAAATAAATCTTTCAAATAATATTAGTGAAACCCCAAAACCTATTCCACAGAAATTCACTAAAATATGATGAAATAATGATATTATTAATTTTCCAGCAACTTGCAACAAGATTTAGAAGAAAATTTACATGAAGTAGTTATTTCCACGTCAAAGCATCTTCTATTACGTCATCATTAATCAAGTAAATTGACTGAATCTTCTAATACATAATACTGGGAAAAAGTTGTTCTAGAATTTCGATATTCAATGAGTTTGTCGTACTGTCCATTAAGTTACTTACATTCTGAAATTCACTTGAAATACCAGGTGGTTTTCCAATAAGATGTTGAATTTAGCCCGGAAGCCATGAATCTTCCCATATTAGCACTTTTCTTCCATTAACAACCTGCCAAAAAGTATTAGTCGCAAGGATATATGATGCACTTCTATGAGACTGTTCCACATTGCAGAGGCTTTTTTAATAACTTAAACTGTCCAAAATGAGTTATCCACAAGATATTTTTTTTAATGGAATTTGCACCCATTTTGCATCTCTGTTTTCCAAAAATCTCCATGCAAGTTTGCGTATATGTGACTTGTTCATAAATTATATATTTCTCATTCCCAACCCTTCATCATTTTTCTATAATCCAATCTTTTTCCAGTTAAACTAATGAGATTTTATTTCATCCATCGGATGTCCACACCAAAAAAATCTTCGAATTTTTTTCAAGATGATGTGCAACTCCCGTAAGTAACAAACAAATACAAATAAAAATATATGGGATAGAAGATATAGAAGATTTACACAAGATTGTCCTCCCTGCATAGTTAAGATAGTGTTGTCTCCATCCTGGAAGATTGGAATTAAACTTCTCTATCAAGAAATCATAACTCCCAATCCTATAATCGGATTTGAAGTATATATACCCAGGTTTTTATCTTCGACATCCATTTCTTTCACCAAATATGTATCATTAAAAAAGAGAAACATCACCTTTGGAGACTCTGAATTTGCATCCTCTTATTATGCTTCCTTATTAACTTTTTTTTTTTGATTGACACTTCCTTCTTACCTTTTTTATTGGCGCTTTCTTTTTATGAATTCTCTCATTATTGAAATCCTTTATAACATCGTTAAAATATTATCTAAGCCACTTAATGTTGCATATACGAAAGCAAAAACAGAATCAAACAAGAAAGTGGGGAAAGAAAAAATAAGACTATGAGAAAGAGTGTGTGTACTAACTGGGGAAAGAAGACAATGCGTGAGAATTTAGGATGTTAGGTGTATGGTTCAGGGTTTAGGGAAGAAAATTCCTTCTTAACTGAGAGTTACCTCTGCTGGAATGAATAGATGACATTGTATATTTTATCATATGTCTGGATAAGCTTGCTTATTCTTCAAGAATCTTCTTAAAATTAGCAACATTTGTTCTTTAATTCTGACCAAAGATGAAAAGATCGTCTGCAAACATCAAATGGGTTAAGGTTGGTTCACATCTATTGATTTGTACCTTAATAAGACCGAGGTATTCATATTTATGCACTAGCAAGGAAAGTTCCTACCAGAAAATGATGAACGAAGTAGGAGAAAGTGAACATCCTTGCCAAATCCCTCTTTCACTTCTAAAGAAACCCTGAGGAGCATCATCATTAATGTTGATATAAAAAAAAACACTACAGTATAAGGGAATGAGAAAACACTACAGTATAAGGGAATGAGAAGCACCAACAATATCCATCAAACTTAGCATATCTCCTAAAAGATGCCACTTTACCCTATAGTACACTTTGGCCATTTCTACTTACGAAGGAAAATGACCATTAGTAGCTTGAGAATTATTCATAGAATACAATAACTCTTCCCTAACTCTTTTGCTATAACAATGTTATCCAATATTTGACGACTTGGTCCAATATTTTGGGACCGAGAGGTGAAAGAATCCAGATATGGATTCAATCTGTCAGATAAAAATTTACTACTATTACGTGTAAAAATATTACACAAGGATATCGGTCGGAAATCTGTTACACTATGTTTGTTTACTCCTGACTCATCTGAGTCATCTGGATCTGAGTGAAATCACCTGACTCATCTGTATCTGACTCAATATGTTTGTTTTGAGTCAGATCTGACTCATCTGACTTAAAAAGCGTGAGTCAGTGGTTTGGTCCCGTGAGTCAGGTGTATTTTGTTGCCTGACTCAAACGATTCCGAGTCAGGGGTTATATCTGAGTCATAGGTCGAGTCAGATCTGACTCAAAACGCAAAATAAACGGTCTGACTGCTGACTCGGCCCGAGTCAGAGATTGACTCAGATCCAGACGTCGAGTCAGCTGCAAACAAACAAGATGTTAGTCAGGTTCTTGATCTTTGATATGAGTCATGTTGGTATGATTAATAAGATATATGCAAAACATGTATACTGGAAGATACTTTTCAGTGAATTAACTAAGCCATTACATAGGGAGATCAACATTTTCTATAAAAAAATAGAAGAATACCCATCTGGTCCCGGAGCTGTGTAAGACCCATTCTCACTTGAACTGCCGTATTTCCTCTTGAGTTGGAAGTAAAGCTCCATTTTAAAGGTGACTAACAGATTTTTTGATAGGCAACTGTCAAACATAATAAATCACTCTTTAATTCTTTTAATTCCTCTTACACAGCTTTTATTTTAAAGGTGCTTTTTAAACACGAAATATATTTGTAAACCATCAACAATCATCATTGGCCCAATGATCCTTTTACTCTTCCAACTAATCATATGATGAAGGTGATTAAAGTCGCATGATCAACTTTAAGTACATTTCTAGCCGTAAAAGAGGCTTAATTAGCTAGGGCGTGCCATGAGCTCTCTCGTGCAGTTCAAACTTCCAGTGATCTCTCCTTTTCGACTTGATCATAATGATTAACTATTGAAGTTCATGATTAGTACTCCAATCTCATCATCAACACAAATCATCTCGAACATATATTGCAGGTCCACTGAATCAGGATGAGAAATGACCTCCCAAAAAAAAGAAAAAAGAAATTGTATATTAGCTTGTGTAGCTATCGCTATTCTTGATTCTTAAAAGACATCCCTTGAGAGGGTTGGAGTAGAGTTGTACATAAACGGTTTTGATCCGTAAAACCGAACAGAACACAACCAAACCAAACAAATAATGCATGTTGTTTACTGTTTGTTTACTTGGTCTTTAACAGTAAAGGAGTTTGAGTCTGGATGCAAATGTTGTCATGAGAAACTGGTTCACAATTTATTTCACTTCCGGATAAGTTTGGTAGTCTGTTACTAACTTATACTTTGTTTCTGTTTTTTCTTTTTTCGTGCAACTAAGGGTGGTATAATCCTTTTATACTCTCTTCTTTTTCGGAAAATGGGTAATTTGTCAAAATATTTTTAAAACATGGTTCAAATGGACGAGAAAAAATTATTATGGGTAAAATGGACACCAAAAAAATAGCAAGGATGAAATTGGATTCATCCTGACTTAAACTTCAAAAATAGCAAGGATGAAACCGGATGCTTCCTGATGTAAATTAAAAATAAGAATAAGTATTTAAAAATGGGTAGGATGAAGCTATTTACATCCTGGTTATTTTTACATTTTTGTCCATTTAAACAGTATCAAAATCTAAATGTCATTTTCACCCAGGAATTGTTGCTTTTGGTCTTTTTTAACCAATTTTGTGCATCTTTTTTGATCAATATATTCTCTTCTTTACCGATCAAAAAAGAAAACAAATAATGCATGTTGTGCTCGTCTGCGTAGTTAGTAAATTTGTGAAACATATCCGTCGGTACTTACAAAATCTCAATTTAAATTTGTGAATTTCTAACATAGAAACGAATTATTTGCATATTTACGAAATTTACGCTCTATATAGTACTTTGCCACATTATCACTAAATTACTTGCATATTTACGAATTTTACGTTCTATATAGTACTTTACCACGTTATCACTAAATTACTTACCATTTTTATCACATTTTTGCCTTTAAAATCTTACACGTCATAATCTTAGCCTTACAACACCAACATACATGTTATTTGCTGATTATATTGCATGTACCATATTTATAGTTTTTCTAAGTCATAAAATCATACTTCCTCTGTCACTAAATTGATGACCTACTTAGTTTTAAATTTTGTCTCAAAATAAATAACCTATATCATCAAATAATAAGATATTTCTGAAACATCAATTTAAGTTAGTAACAGACTACCAAACTTATTGAGAAGTGAAATAAATTGATCATGAGCCGTTACAAAATTCTGTTCAAAAATATTTTTTATAGGTTAAAGTATACAGAATTCTGTGTACCAAACTTGTATTCCTAAAACAAATTATAAAAGTACGTATCTCTTTCCGAATTATCTATGAAATCACGAGCCGTTAACTGAATAGTGTATCGGACTTGCATTTTTCCAAAACAAATAATACATTGGTCGTCCCAAACATTTCCCGTATACGGAATTGCTCATTAGAGAGATGGTAACCGTTCATTATGGGGACAGTTTCTTTGTAGGTGAAGAAGCCTCGAAGGCACCACACTACTACGAATATATTGTTCGCAGATGATACACGTACCGCGGGCCACTCCCACGGTTTATCTCGCGGATCAAATCCAACGGTGGGGAAGGGAGCGATTCTAGCACTAGATTGGTAGCGGGCTAGGGTTGGGAAATGGGGGCCACTCCCCTTCTCACACGGGATAAACGGAGATACCTAACCCGCGGTAGCTTAATCATTTTCGTATATTCTTAAGCAAGAAATTATTGAAGAAAATGATTAGTTAAAGGGTCCTAATTTTATGCATAACATCATCCCCTTATGATTAGTGAATATCTTAGCATGTTCCTTAGATTCTACCATTCCATAATGACACTATTTTTATAATCCATTTTAGACTTTGCCACTTTATTAGTGTATTATGTAATTTAGATAATGAATTGTCATACTTAAGCTTTAAAATAAACATAAAAAATGATCATACTTTATCAGCAACAGTATGTTCATGAAGCCAATAAAATGTCATTACTATATTAGATGCTTGAAAAAAAAAGATGAGTTTCCTCCTATTTAAGCCAACTGACATGCACCAACTAAACCACACAACTGAATTCAAAGTTTCAACATTTTCTTTCTCCTGTTTTACTCCCTCTATCTCACTAGATTTTCTTATGGATTTCAACACCAAGCAATCTTCTTCTATTTCTTCCTCAAAGTCACTTCAAGAAAAGAAGAGCAAGAAAAATCAACAGCCGAAGCAAGAACAAGAAGAAACCACACCAACAGTAAGGTTCTTAGGAGTAAGAAGAAGACCATGGGGAAGATACGCAGCTGAAATAAGAGACCCGTCGACAAAAGAAAGACATTGGTTAGGCACATTTGATACTGCTGAAGAAGCCGCATTGGCTTACGACAGAGCTTCACGATCAATGCGTGGGTCTCGTGCACGTACAAATTTTGTCTACTCCGATATGTCACGTGGTTCTTCTGTTACAGACATTATATCTCCTGATGAAAGCGAACAATTTCATGACCTCTCTTCTTTTTTCACTAATAGCAGTTTTGTGTATCAACCTCAACAAATTGCTAACAACAATACCACTGCTCAACAAATTCACTTCAGCACTCCAGATTCCACCAATGCCGGTGGATTTTCGGTGAAAGATGTCCAAAATTCATCATGGATTAATCAAACCGAAATCCCTCAACCGCAACAACAACGAGAATGTACTTCTGTTAATTTGGTTGATAGTTCTTACGGTTATGGGTCAAGTAATTATGAACTCCCTCCATTTCCTTCTGAGGTGTCTGATTTTTCGGGGTGTTTTGGGTACTCCAATATGCCAGTTTCATCCGGTTTTAACGGTAATAATAGCATGAACCGAGGAGATTGGTCCGATTTAACTAGTGTAGTTGGATCTTCAAGTGGCGGGTATGAATCCATGGGGAATGGATCGTATTTTGGTTACAATTCCACAGAGTACGTCCATAGTCCACTTTTTGGGCAAATGCCACCGGCTAATTCTGACTCGGGTATGGATAGTTTCGATTTGGGTTCTTCCGCATGTTTCTTTTGAGGCTTTTGAGTGTGTTTTTTTATTTGTGTTTTTTTTTCATTTTTTTTTTACAATTAGAAGAGGTATTTATTAGCTTGAATCGTGTGTGAATGATCAGCTTCTAAATGTTTATTGGAGTTTCTTATCAAATTAATAAAGCAATTGTTTATTAGTTTATCAAGTAATGAATCGGTAGGCCCTTACAATTTTAGCGTCTAAATGATTCGTTTCTTGTTGTGAAATTCGGAAGGAAAATCCGATTAAGCAACTCCTAATATCCAAACCTATATAGTATTCTTCGATCGGTTAATGCTAGAATATTTATTTGATTTCATAAGCTCCTTTCCCGGTTGTTAGAATCATGCTTGTTAAATATGTTGGGTATGCTATTCCACTTTACCGGGTTAAGTAATCTGTACAGGAAAATGGATTCCCACCTTTGCAAATTTTAGTGGGGAGAAACTCTTGATCTTAAGAATAGAAAATTGCATTTACTTGGTTGCGACATTTTATGCGCTCACAAATCTGAAGGAGGTTTAGAATTGACAAAGCTGAGTTAAACAATCTGGTTATGCTAGTTAGGAATGCTTGGAAAATCATTGAAAGTCCTGATTGTTTATTTGCCATCACTTTAAAAGCTAAATATTTTCCTAATACTGATTTCTTGCTAAATGTCCTAGTGTTTGCTCTTGGACTTGGATGTGTTTACACTATTTAAAGAACTACTCAACACTTTCACTTTTTGGATTGTGGGAGATGGTCAACTCATTGATCCTTGGTGTGATAATTGGATCTCTAACATAGGATCTGCTACCCGTCCCTAACCCCATTGTTCCTCCAGACCTTAGTGGCAAAGTTGCATATTTTATTAATCAGGAAAGTAGGACTTAGAATATATTAATAGACTCACCACCCATTTTGATAATGCTTTTGTTGACAAGATTGTCTCTATTCCGTTAAGCTAACTATGCACTCCTGACATGAGGGCTTGGGAGCTTTCGAAGATTAGAAGGTTTTCTTCAAAATCTGCCTATCCGGGACTCATAGATCTTAGATCCTCCGAGATAGTAATATTTGGAAAACTCGTGTACCTTATGGAATCGAGTTGTTTATCTGGAAAGTTGTTAGGATCACGCTTCCTGACAGAACTATTCTTAATGTTAGAATGCATATGGCTTCTATGGAGTATTCTTGGTGCTTTTATTCTCGTGAATCTAGTATGCTTTAGTTCTCTGACCTTTTGCTACTCATGTTTGGTTCCTTAGCCATTTAAGTATTATTAAAGCATATTTCAAGAACATGTCCTTTATTGAGTGGCTTATGTATTGGTTTTTGGATCCTAGAACTAAACTTTCTAAGGAAGATCAATGTCTGGTTGCTGTTATTTTTTGGTCTATCTGGAGCAGTATGAATAACCTTGTGTTTAACAATAAGAAAGATTCTCACTCAGTTACTCTCTATAAAGCCAGTGACATGTTATTGATTAGGAAACCTAAACTTCATATTCCTAAAAGCATTGGTATCGGCGTTTGTGACAAATGGATGCCTCCTCCTTTTGGCTGGATTAAATGCAACACTGATGGAGCCTTTGATGATGTTTCTATGGACAATAGTGCAGGGTATATGATGAGGAATCATCTGAGTAAAGCCTCCCTTTTGTGTTGTTATAGTTTTTGAAGTGGCCTCAGCATTCAAAGCTGGAGCTAGGGACATTTGGGCAGTTGTGAAAAAAGTTGTTGACCTGAAGCTTTCTCACACCATAATTGAGAGTGACGCCAAGTCCTTGTTTGATCAATTTTTCGCAGGAGTGTTTGATGATGATCGACGTACTGATGCTATCTTCAAAGACATTTCTTTCCTTTCCTCTCAATTATCGGCTTGTATTTTTAGTTTTCAACCAAGATGTTAGAGCATTGCTCGGTTGAACCCATCAAGCGTTGGTATGCCAAGGTTGGTTGTCATATTTTAGTATCAAAACTCCATTAGAGTCACTTGATTAAAATTACTAGAGTCAACTTCATTTAGGTTAGACTAGAAAGTTTAGGAATGTTGGGACATACAAGTATCACGCTAAAGACCCGAAGAACGTGAAGACGTATCGACTACAACGAAGACATCATCCTTTCACTTGAGGTTAGTGATGCTGATTTGACTTGTTTTCATTCCTATCATTTCTTCCAAATCGTTCAAGATTGAAAACATAACGTGCAAGGTTATATATATGATACTCTAATATTAGACTTGGTCATATTAGTATGATCAAAGTGTAAAGGAAGTATATACTGAATTATAAAGAATAACGTTTATCTTTTGAACTTCGAGACATAATCTATGTAACTTGTTACTTGATTGTGTATTGGATATAGGTGTCATTTCATCATAGGAAACTATGTTTTATTACATTGGTTTAAAGTAAGTAAATATACGAACTTGTTTCTTAATCGAAAAGAAATGAATAGGTACTTTGGTCCGGTTTTTATGAAGATCTTTTGGATGACCAATTCAAACCTAAGGTGGGTATTCAGGTAGAACCAATCTTAACTTGTGTTGAGAGTCAAGGTAGAACTGATATTTACCTATATTAGGATATTTGGTAGAACCGATCCTAGCTTTTGTTGGGAATCATGGTAGAACCGGTCCCTACCTATTTTGGAAATTTTGGTAGAACTGATTCTAGATATTGTTGTGAGTCATGGTAGAACTGATCCCTAACATATTTGGAGTCATGGTAGAACCAGCCCCAAGTGTAAAACCGATTTTCAACATTCACATATTACTTTACAGTTTTGTATGAGTTTGGAGTTAGGGTTTGCTAGATAGGAAATTTCCATATGTCTAAATAATTTGAACATGTACATAATTCTTATCATTGATTTTTCAAAGATATTCTTTGATACTCAAGGTGATCCCAAAGCGAAATATTGAGAATCTTTTAATTAAGATTTTCGAATTATATGTTTTTGATTTTCCAGCAATCAAAACGTATTACTTGTAATACTATACCGGAGAGAAAAGTACCCTAAGTAGGCGAAATCTCTTACGTCTGCTCATTTAAAGATTTTTTTTGGGATCAAGAAGCCCTAGCAAGTACAGTTGGTGGGAAAATAGACAAGAGCATTTTTATTTAGATTTTTATTATTGATTTGATTAACTAACGCTTGTTGAAACTTTGATTGCACCTAGTTTGATTATTCTTGAGATCATTCTCTTCTGACGTAAGGTCACTCAAACTATATCAAAGTATTGACGGGATCTTCAGAACTGTTCTTGATCTGAAGATAACTTGTGATCGTCGATTGTTAGTAGACTCTGTTCTGTTTGTGATCGATCATAAGTGGTCAAAAAGCGGGGGTCTAACAACACCACCCAATATTTCGCTTAGCAATCTGTATGGACTAACTCCGAAATACTTTGCTAGAGAATCAACTGGACAGTCAGACTCAATCTAGATTAAAGTATCTCAAGGAGTTAATATCTCTCACTTGTTTTGATTTACTCAAGATAAAACTATAACGAGTCTTTAATCAAACACAAGGAATAACTTGGATGGTACCAAAGACCAATATCCAAGTGTTAATCAATGAAATCAACAACAACAAGGTTGGATCTCTAATCGATTAAACTTCAACGCGCAACCTGTATTATTTCAAATTATAAAGATAAACAATATAATGCGGAAATTGAAATAACACAGACACCAGAAATTTTGTTAACGAGGAAACCGCAAATGCATAAAAATCCCGGGACCTAGTCCAGTTTGAATGCACACCGTATTAAGCCGCTACAGACACTAGCCTACTACAAACTAACTTCGGACTGGACTATAGTTGAACCCTAATCAGTCTCCCACCGATCTAAGGTACAGTTGCACTCCCTACGCCTCTGATCCCAGCAAGATAATACGCACTTGATTCCCTTAGATGATCTCACCCACAACTAAGAGTTTCTACGACCCAAAATCGCATGCTTTAAACAATAAACAAATCTGTCTCACACAGAAAAGTCTATCACAGGATAAATCAGTCTCCCACATATAAACCCTAGGTTTTGTTCCGTCTTAAGATATGAAATCAAGGTGAACAAGAACCAATTGATAATCCGGTCTTATATTCCCGAAGAACAGCCTAGATTAATCAATCACCTCTCAACAATCCTTCCCGAATACACAAGAGGTTTGTCAAGGAATCACAAACAGTGAGACGAAGATGTTTGTGACTTCTTTATCTTGACTATCGGAGAACTCTCACGACCACAATCCAATCAAAGATTGTACTCGTACGATAGAAGATGCAAGATTAGATCACACAACTACGATAAAAGTAGTATCGGTCTGGCTTCACAATCCCAATAAAGTCTTTAATTCGTTAACCTGATTTTAGTGAAGAAAATCAAAGGTTAATGGAGATCGAATCTAGCAAGAGAACTAGTAGCACACGGACGTGTGGGGATTAGTTTTCCCAATGCTAGATGTGTCCTTTATATAGCCTTCAAATCAGGGTTTTACCTTAGTTACAAAGCAATCCTTATTCACCGTTAGATGAAAACCTGATTTAGATTCAAGCTAATATTTCTCAACCGTTAGATTGAAAACTTATCTTGTCACACACACTTGAGGTAAACGTTTACTGGGTTCGTGAAAACCATGCCCAAATGTGTACGTATATGTTGGTTCAACATAGTAACCCAAAAGGTTAACCATATGAGCATTTCATATAAACCTTGTTCTTCTTCACCATAACTAGTTCAATTGACTTCAAATGAACTAGTTAGAGAGTTGTTCAATTGCTATGAGATCTTATGTAACTACACAAGACACAATTGAAACAAAGATGATTCGATTCGATTGAATCGACTCATGAACTTTAGCCGTGGTTTGCATAAAGCATTCCTTAGTAATTGAAGTTTCATGTTCAGAGCACATCTTTATATCATAACCTCTTAAGCTCACAAACAAGTTCGCGGACTTAAGATAAACCGGTAGAGTTTTCCAAACTCAGCAGAAATTCTCGGGTCGAGAACTTCCGCCAGTTCGCGGACTTAGCACACAAACGAGTTTTTGGAAATCCCAGCAGAAATTATCGGTACAAGAACTTCCGTCAGTTCGCGGACTGAGTTCGTGGACTGGGTTCGCGGACTTGGCAAGCCAATTCCACAATCCTTCCGATTTCTCTTGATCAACAAAGTTCGAAAACTTCGGTTCAAGGAATACATGGTTATGTAATCTAAACTCTCATTCCAACCACTGAAACATTCTTAGAGGACGTTATATAGTTGTTACACTATTTCTCGTGAAAGCAATTTTCAAAGTAATTGAAACTTTTCATGACTTTCGTCACTAGGTGAAGATATACCTGATCAAAGCGAAACGCTTTTACCAACACACGATTTCGAGAAAAAGATAAGTAGATTATACTTAGCTCGAAATGTCAAATGTGTATGATCCACTCTATATAACATACGACTTTTGTCTCAAGAAGTAGGAGATAGAATAGATAGACTTTTGAGTGATAGATAAGTTTAAGTCTCCACATACCTTTTTGTTGATGAAGTTCCACGGTTCCTTGTGTAGATCTTCGTCGTTGTATGATGAATCTCCATGAAGTCCTTGAGGTTACTACACTTTCATATCCTAGTCCGAGACTTAGCTATAATAGGATAGAAATCAAGACTCATAGTTTTGATCACTAACATTGACAAACATGCTTGATATAGCAACACATGCGAGGTTGACCGAGCTATGCTCTAACAAGTGGAATCAAGTTTTTTTGTGCAGGTACAATTGAAGATTTGAAGACAAGAAGATTTTTCTGATTGGTTTCGCATCTTGTGATATAACTTTTGGCACACATCTTGATTAGCTGGGATCCTCCTAAGATCTAATTTATCGTAGGTAGATTCAATCAAGTAGTCGTATAGATCGACAACTATCATTTGGTGGTATTTTTCAATATTTGAATCTGATAGTTGTGAATCTAGATCTGATTATTTCGGATCTTGATTGATCTTACCCGACAAAGGAATTTACTTGTTTAAACGGAAGATCCTTTGTCAAAAATCAACATATCTTTATTCTTAAAGATTTGTAGAGAGGTTACCAAATAGCTTTGTTCCTTTACTGTTTGAGATACGATCAAAAGGAGTTGAGTGCTTAAGACTTTACATCGGTAAAGCAACTCAAGATAGTGTAATTTATATCTTGAGATTCATGTGTGTTGGCCAGACGGTTGTAAGCACATGGATACTGATGGAACTAAGTAACTAGGGGTAGATTACTTGGTCTCAACTATACGAAGTTGGATTTGTTCTTTGTATATCGGCTTAATTCTGATAGTATTCAGAATTCTACTAGGTCCCGGGGTTTTTCTGCATTTTCGGTTTCCTCGTTAACAAAATTTTGTTGTGTGATTTACTTTTACTTTGCGTAATTATAATTGTTTTATTATAATTAAAAGTAAATACACTAGTACGTTAATCCAAGACACTAGATTGTGATCCTATAGAAATCGGTTTCATATTGTAATTATTATCAAGTGTATACCCTGTTGTCGTATTGTCTCGAATCTGTCCATGAACGATCACACTTGGTATCGGACTTATACGTTGAAACGAAAAGATTGTGGTGTACTTGGATACCCTCTTCATTTCACAAGATTATGTAATTTTTTTGCGCATGCCTTAGCTCACTGGTTAAAGGTTAACTCAAGCTCTGTGTTTTGGTTTGTACCTCCTATATGGCTTCTGCCGACAGTTGGGAATAACCTTTAACCTCTTTTGAGGCCTTCGTCTATAAAAAAACAAAAAAACATAAAAAAAAAATACTTGACTAACAAACAACCAGTTTATTAAAAAAAATACAAAAAAGAAAAAAAAATCTCTTTTGTAGTATCAATTGGGTTAAAGCAAGAAATAGAGATGGAGAAGGAGAAGAACTTGGTATTGATAAAGAGGCATCAAACTATTACACACATATGATGTTCTCTTATATACAAGCAAAGGGAAGACCTATTCATCTAATGGACCGCACATCCATTGGCCACAGGCCCGATAACACCCCCCTTGTGCGGTTCAATAACAAAGATTTATATATAGTGCTTCACATATAGTGCTTTAAATGTAGTTCTTCAAATGTCGTTCTCTCCTTGATGACTTGTGCCGAAATCAATTGCCTTACTAAAACTTTTACAAGGAAAAACTTAGTGGGACAAAACCTTGGTACAACTATTCACATGTAGTACTTCACATGTTGTCTCGTATTTTACATGTAGTTCATCACATGTAATACGATCTTCAAAGATCGACGAGTCTAATTTAATTGCCTCGTTAAAACTTCGTTAGGGAAACCCAAAGGGACAAAACCTGAACTAAAGAAAAAGAGTACAATATTAATTAAACTTAGAACATAGTTAGATACGTATACGTTGACTCATTAAAACCTTGATAAGGAAAAACCCAGTGGGATAAAACCTTGACGACGGGAAAAGAGTACAACGTGTCAGATGCAAGTAAAGGTAATCTGTTGCAGGTGATCACTTTGCTCCGTTGAAGTTGACTAGTTGCTTCACAACTTCTTAGGAAGGAAATCCTTGTAGGAAATACAATAGCCTTAGCTAGAAAATTACATTCCCGGTGTTTGTTGTTGTCTCATTTAAAACCTTACCGAGTAATAAAACCCTGTGGGAAAAAGTAACCCCGGTGAAGGAAAATAGTTCAACACACCATTAGATGCCCCCCCTGATGTCAGACAATTTCCGTTAGTCTAATGCAGTCAAAAGGAGTTTATCACACTTTACTTTGGTGACTTAAACGTTTATAAAACCTTGTTGTTGATTCTGGAATTTACGTTGCTTAACAGACTATCGCATCTCATTTCTTTGATTCAGTTATTTTCAGTAATATCAAACGATCTTTATGTCTACAGTATTCAAGATAATTGATGTTTTTAGTGTTGTCTCGCTAAAAACCTTCTCGAGTAACAAAACCCTTTGGTAAAAACTATTCTCGATCGAAGGGAAAAAGAGTACAACACAGCTTCAACTTCTAAGTAAAATATGTCGACATCATATCCTTGGATCCTCTCCCTGATGTCGGCATATCCCCCTGATTACTTTCAGAGTTGTTCCAGACAGTTCCTTTAGTCATGTATTTTTCAAAACTGAATATTGGTAATGACTTAGAAAATAATCTACCATATCTCCCTCTGATTATTTTCGTTGGAGAAGAGATTATTGTTCATTCATAATCAACAACTTTTGGATTGCACTTTCATTGGCATTTATTTTAATGTCTTTGTAGGGATAAAACAAATTGATGTCAATGGTTACTTTGAAGTACATGATTATATTCACTATACCATTCTATTGACGTTGCGTTGGCGCGGAGCTATATCTAGCTAACAAGTTCCATGAGGGTGTAAAATTTAATCGAGTATATTACTATACTAAGTACAAAATGCGTATATTGTACTTAGATATGGGAATTTCATCTCCCAATACATCTTCGTCATCTTCCTTTAGACGAAATGGTCACTTACTTACATTTGAACCTCGACTAATCGTGGGAGTGCTATCAGGATGCATGTCTTTGTTAAATTGCCTAAGAACTTTAGACATATGCAAACTGGTGGAATAATTTACCACAAGCTCAGTATTCGATCGAGTTATCCCATAATTTTCATCTCAAAATCGGATTTCAAATAGCTTTTAAGGTCTCTTATTACGTCAAGAGTACCCATTACATTTTTACCATCGACATAGATAGCTACAATTCCAAATCAGGAACTTTCTTGTTAATACGCAAGGAAAAATAACTTACTTGTCTATCCCCTCCAAATCAAATAGCCACTTAGACGGGTATACCACATCCGCCTGATTGCTTCAATCTAAAAGTGAGCATTCTATATAACTGTAAACACACTCTGTGGTTTAGAGTCACTTGATTTGGGAAACAAAAGGCTATCAAGTAATTTTGTAAATATCTTCTATCTCTTGATTCTTTCAGAGATACGTAACAACCACATACATATGTTGCATTTCAAGTCCTTTTGAAATTACCAAGATAACTAAGTAGTGGAACACTATAAATTTCATTACAAGAGAATAATTCCAGGGCTTTGTGAGAAACCTCGCGCCACAAGGCGAGTCTTTATACTTTAAGACTGCTTTCTTCTCATTATGCTTTGTGACAAATTAATCATGTATGTCTAATAGGCTTTACACTTGGTTGGTTAGCACTACCACACCAAATACCTGTATATTTGTCAAAGAACCAAGTTCTACCTGGATTGTATAGGCCAAATATGCTATTTATTTGAAATTAATCAAAATAAAGCATGGTTCGATCTCGTTGTGCTCTACTTCTGGAGCAACTATTTATGGATTATATCATCAATGTGCACGCATGATCCTTCCAATGACTCATGTGTATTCTCATAATCCGTCAGGATTTCATTGTTCTCTAGAATCATTTAAGACTTCTGAGCGTCCTCCAGTATTGATTCATGGACATAGTCAGAGACAATCAAATGAGATGATTTCTGATGATATAAATAAGTTGTGCCTTACTCACTTACTTCCTTTCTAGGTGAGGATTGATCGAACCAAATGGTCTCTTCGACTTCCTTTATGGAGCCATGGCCTCAACCACACTTCCACTGAGTGTAATTGCAACACCTTAGTCTATGGTGTATATCCCGTATTGAGGATTTGTAACATTACAGGTAGGTTTGCAGTTGTAATGTGTGATCTCATCACTTTAGCAACATCAGTGTACATACTGAAATCGAATATTCTTTATCACTTCACATTTACATTTATGGAGTATAAGAATCAATATGAGACACAGTGGGAACACATCACGACAATTCATGTCGTTCCCTTATAAAATAGTTTTTCTTACCTCCCCCTAACGACGGGAAGATTGTCTCATTAAAGTGATAACCCGCAAATCTAGCGGTAAGAGATCTCCTGCCAAAAGTTTTAAAATACGGATAATTATTGGGAACTCATTTCCAACATAACTACTTAACAGTTTTGAAGACCCATCATAGTACGATGTGGAGTCGTAATGGCACATATATAGTGCAACCAAAAATGCGTAAGAACACGAATGTCAGGCTTAAAACCAGTAACCAACTGGTACGCAGAAAAGGTTGACTAATATTGGGTTCCAAAAACGAATTAAGTAAGATGCGTGTAATATTGCATATCCCCAAAGCAATAAAAGATAGTTTGGTATGCATAACCTATTCCTTAGGCACCATCTGTAACCTTTGATGGTAGCCTGGTGTGCCAATGGAAAACACACAGAAGCTTGCAAGTATACAAGGCCAAGTTATGATATAGAAGGTAAGCAGGGGAAAGTCCACAGGGAGTGGGAGCAAACTAGAGAGAAACCTAAGCTAACAATGGAGACAGGGCACTATGGCAGTGAGCAAAGCAAGGTAATGTGGCAGATTCAAAGAACTAAAACAGTTACACAACAAAGCAGCACAACAGAATAACAATAGCAGGGAACCAAGGCTATAAGCCAAGGGCAAGGTGAGGATTGTGCACTGATTTCAGTGCACAACAGCTACAAATTGCAGGAATTTAAACAAGAAAAACAGGCAAGGAGAATAACTGATCAGGAAGCAAAATAGAACTGAATAGAGGTGACTGCAAAGGGATTGGTGGTTAAGCCAAGGCTTAGGATCCACCTTGTGTCCTAATCAAACAACATGTTTCTAGGTTGAGTTTGATCCTATGCATACATCTAGAAATAGAAGAGTACTAAATTGCTCAATAGTTTGCCCCTAGCATTGGCTGTCTTTTGACAGCACAGCCAATCACAGGCACTATGAGCATTGGTATCTCCCATTTGCTCAATCAAAACATACATCAGGAGAACTATCCTAGCAACCTGTCAATTGACAGTACACAAGGCTTCAACAGAGCCTTAGCTTAGTGCTACTTAGCTCATGCTCAACATGTTACAAACACAAGCATTCATCATACAGAAATAATTCAAACATAACATAACAATCAACTGTTAATTGCATAAGAAGACTGAAATTGAAATTCATTAACTAAAAATTGTCTCAATTCTCTACTGGATAATCCAGAGAGATACACAGTGTCCTTCACACACACCACATAATACCAATTTATACCCCCCAAATATCAGTTTAGGGTTCACAGCCCCTTTTCCCCAAAAACAGAAAATTAGGTAAATTTGGTTTACCTAATTTTGATGAGATACTCACTCCATCTCGTCGACCCACTCTCCAATTACTTCTTCTCGTTCATCTCCTGCTACAATTGCTGCTCTAACATCAACTTATATCTTCAATTTCTCACCTAGGGTTTCAGTGATGAGAGATGAGAAATTGAGGAGATTAGTTGATGAAAAAGAGGTAAAACGTGATAGTGATGATGGGTTTTTGGTTATAGGTAGAGTAGAGTGATTTGGTGGCGTAGATGGTGGAGTGATTTGGGGAGAAGATGGTGGTGATGGATACGGACATGGTGGTACTGTTGCAGAGAGGGGGGGGGGGAAAGATGGTGTCGATGGGGTTTGAGGAAGGGTGTGTTTGGCAATGGGTATAGGTATTAGGTACTAGGGTGTTGAGCAGGTGTAGAGGATTTTGATGTTTCGCGAAGCTGGACCGATGGATGGGAAGATGGTAGGTGGATCTGACGGCGATGCGGAGGCAGGCGATGAGCGACCGTCGGATGAAGAGATACAACGAAACGAACGGTACTTGATGGAGTTAGATACTGTAGTGTAAGGCGGAGATATCAAACTTCGATGCACATCAAGGGAGCGACCGTCGGATGCTTCTGAGAACTGATCTGACGGCTGAAGACGCAAGCGGGTATGGATTTGGGTTTTAGGCTTTTGGGTATAGAATATGGGTTTGGGAAATGAGTTTGGGCTTGGAAAACCTTGAGCCCACTTCTTCTTTAAGAACAACTTTCTTCTTCTTGAGCCCATTTCCAGCTTTTTGGACGTGCACTCCATTCTTTGCGGCTTCCTTGCGTAATTTCTCCCGGCTTTTCACTACTTTTCTGCTCTTTTTGCTCCGCAAGTCATCCAGACTTTATTTATTACCTAAAAATGCAAAATTAATTAATAAAAATATTTATTCTTGAAAACAATGAAAATACAGAATATGGGATAAAATGTAGAATTAATGCATAAAAGATGAGTTAAATGCCAACAAAAAGGGATAAATATATACAATATTTGGCACTCATCATAGCCTCTGCGAGACCATTGGGTATAAGATGCTCTATATTGATCTATTAAATATGCAATATTCCTCAAGACCTTTTGATGTAAATTCTCTAGCATTAACAAGGGTGGTGAGCCTTTGCACTTTGCATTGTGTAACTTGTGCTAGGAGTTTTCAAACACAAATTTCTTGGGAACTATAACTAGTCCAAAATGTCAAAATATTCACCAGATCCATAAGTCACTTTAATGGTCCGCATTGTGCATGAATAATTTTCTAAATTTCACCTTGTTTTCTTTGTAATATGGATTGTTTACCATTTGCATCTTAGGATGGTCTCAATCTTGTTTTACTGAAGACTTTGTGAAATGAGTGATATGCTTTCTTACTTAAAAGCATAATGAGAGGGGTAGGGAGTTGTGCACCTAGTACTTTAGAAAACACTTATTGAGAGCTATGCCATTACTTCGCATTCTGTCAATCTTTTTCCCGTTGTCTCGACCACTCAAACACAGTTATGTACGTATGAGTCCTTTCAAAACGAAATATCATGTCACAACCAAGGTTCATTTATGGTTATGTCAAAGTCTGTATGAGTCAATTTCCAACATTTCATCGTCGGAGTCAATATGGATTCAATAATCCAAATTAATACTATAGTGATTTACATTTCACTAAATTGACTCGTTAGTTTCTCTAAAGTATGTTTCCTTTCAAATACATTAGACACTATAAAAGATGCAATCAATTACATTCTCAATGTAAGTTTTGATGTAGTTTTGTAGTGGTAAGTAAAGTGTTCGTTTCTCGGACTTGTTGAGATTCGATTTTAGACTTAATATAATATGTACAAGGAAAGCTGTCACAGTATCGAGAGGTACTGAGATTCAGGATTCCACCAAATTCCATTCATGTGACTCAATTAATAACTCCAATAAATTATAGCTCAAATATTAAAAATATGGACTCTTATTCTTTGCCAAAAATAGATTTTTAAAACTTTTGATGTAAATCACAAGCATGGTGTATCAAAAGCTCATACGTCTAAGCATACACCATCAAACGAAATCACAACTAATTAGTGAAAATCATGAATCAATTAAAATAAGTGCAAAAAGTCATAAAGAATTATTAAAATTACCACATGTGTGAAATAAGGTTTCCTCCGTCATCCCAGTGTTGGGGTTTAGCTCCTCATATTAATCATGATCTCAAAATACATGTATAAAGCTCAAAAGTTGATTACAATTGAACATAAAAATCGCAACAGAAATAACTGTTGCAAAGGCGTTGTTCACTGTTACAAGAAGAACGATATATATGAAGTGCTATTGAGACTGCAGCTGCGACCCCCGCAAATTTTTCATAAACACTGTTTAAGAACGACTGTCTTCGGACGTCCGTCCTTCGTGTTCTTCAGCAGCAGCAGCAGCAGAAACAGAGTTTGATCGAACTCTGATTTCTTCTTCTCTGGCCCTCCTCAGGTTCCCAAACTCTCGACACCTCTTCTATATGACCCAACCAATATATTTATATCAAAAAGGCCGATTAAATCTCTCCAAAATCTTCCCAAATTTCTTCCTTTCTCTTCACGGCCAAGTTGCGGCAATTTCTTGTTTTAAAATTTATACGCGTTTCTGACCTTTCCTTTTGATCCTAAACTCTTCCTTAGATATATACAAATCTTTGGGAAGGTTTATAGCACTTTAATCTCTCTAAAATTCCCCAAAAAAGGTCACACACATGCGACTTTCCATATTTTGTTGTTGTGATAAAAATCCGTCGATTTTGCCCAGTATAATCGATTTCAACACCCGTATTAGATTCCTAGACCCATAAGGAGTCTAGCCTATGAAAATCAGAGGTTTAATCAACCTCAAACTCCTCCAAATCACGATTGCCAAAACTGCCTGGAGAGTTTCTATTTTCCCGCCCAAATTCAGAATTTGAACGTGAAGGGGAAAGGTTACCCCTTATCCAGTGGTCGCCCCTTATCCGCTTCTGGAGTTCGTATAACACTTGTCCCTTGGGTGCGTTTAGTAATTTTTCTGGGATGTTTTCAACACTTTTCTCGGGGTTCCTCCGGGGTATTTCTGGGATGTCACTGGTACGTCTGCTACGGAGGTTCAAATGCCACGTTTTGAGCCAATTTCGCCGCAAAAGCTTATTTCTCCAAAAACACCTACAAAGAGATAAAATACCAAAATAAATACAAGAATGAGAACTATCAATATATAGAATCGAGAAAAATTAGAAACAAAAATGTGTCTATCAAATACCCCCAAACTTATTATTTGCTAGTCCTTGAGCAAAACTAAAATAGGAAACAAAATCCTAACTCACTGTCGCTGGCATCGTCGATTGCATTTAGCGTATGCAATAAGCCTTTAAACCCCTAGGTGTCCCTAGTGGCCGAGTTATAGTCTCGGGAGGGATTACAATAGATATACCCACAAAACCTTTACTCCAGACCCTAGCTATCTACGCAGAACCTTGGAAGGCACTAAAGAATCTCCTTGGTTGGCATACTTATTGACTACAGGAGGAAGTACCCTGATGCGAAATTCCAATTGTTGTACACGAGTTTGCACTCAAGCATACTAAAATTCATATATAAGTCACAGAGCTCTACTCAGATAGTTGCACTATGGACATTATATTCGGAGCCAAACTAATCACATGGATAGATCAAGAAGATGGATATAGAGAAAAACATAGATGGTTTTGATGTTTACTAGGTGAACGGTGTTTCTCATATCTGTCTGAAGGCCTCCGCCAAAATGAACCTATCCTAATGGACTGAGATACTAGTCTGACTAATATCAACACACTGGCATATACAAGGGAACCAATGGTCGATGATCCTAACTCTATATCAACTCAGCTGGCATATACAAGGGTACCCGTGGTCGACTTTATTGAATTTATTCCGGTTGGTCTGGTGGTCTGGTCTCAATTTTTTTTTCTTCTTTTTTTTGTATCTTAATCACTCTAATTCACCTTAGCATTGGTAACAACTTGAATCGTGAGCCCCACCTAATCACTTAGAGAAACATAGTTTAAAAAAAAAAACAAAATAAAAATAGAAGTGAAAAGGACTCAATGAGATATGGTGAAACTATCATGTTATTTCTAACACCTGAGCTCTGTGCTTTCATGAATAGACTCTTTAGATGTTTCCATCTAATCAGATTGGTTCCTCAACTCCTACAACCAACATGCTTCCATCCACTTAGATTAGTTAGTGCCACCCTTAGTAAACATAAATTTCTAGGCTCTGGAGTTTATTTATATTGCAACTAAAAAGTTTCTCCCATACCCCCAAACTTAAATCTAACATTGTCCTCAATGTTCTAAAGATAAAATTAAAAGCATGAACAAGGAGAAACTGTTACCATTTGAAGCAAAATAGTTAAGGAAAGATATTACCGTGTCGCATGAATGTTGGGTTACCTCCCAAGAAGTGCTAAGTTTAAAGTCCTCAGCCAGACATTGGAAGATTAGTCACCTCATAGAATCATATAATAGCCGAAATTGTGGGTCATCGAAACCAAATAGAGCTATCACGAGTAAAAGGAATCTGCAACATGCCAAGAAAATAAACAATAAAGCACACCCTTGTCTAGTTTCTGTTTAAGACAACTACATCTAGTGTGGTTCAGGTTCAGGTTCTATAACTGGGTCTAGATAAAATATTTTCATGGGTTGGTTCCTCAAAGTTAGATCCGTTCAGCTATTAGAGTCTGGAAAAACTCAATAAAAATTAGTAGCACAAATAATAACCTGAATAATTGAGGATCCTCTAAGTCAATTAGATTTGACTCACACAATCGACCACAATGAAACTGGCGGTCAATCTTAAGCAAATGTGTCGACCCTAATCTCCTAAAGTAATTAGGTTAGTCTCAAAACTTAATAATTGACACATTTGAAATATACGTCCCACATTGGTGAAAAATATTTGGTGGGAAAACAAAGTCAATCTGGTATCATAGCCTGGTTCAACCACATCAACCAGAGGATGGGTTTCTAACAACTGAACTTCCTTATGGACATCACTAGGTTCAGGAAAACGTGTATGAAGATAATCTTGTAAAATGGTTGAGGCACATATGTCAAGTCCCAAGTGAGGGACCTTTCTAAGAGTTAAATCACATGGAGAATGATAATCACCCCCAAACTTGAGTTTTGGGTTCTCTAGATAGACTAGCTACAATTTCCCTAATTTCTAGATCATTGAATCCTGAAAATGGTCAATTGCTTCTTCTAGGTTATACTCAGTGATGCATCCTCACTCATGTTTAATGCTTACGAGTTCATTTCTTCGTCTAAGACTATGTTTCTAAATCGCTAGACTCTAAAATATTTTCAGAATAAACTCGTTCCTCTAAACCATTATCGTTCGTAATCAAAAGGAAATACTACATCGTCTAAAAGGGATCTCTAGTCAAATCCTCGTCCTTTTGAATAGGTGAATAATTATTAAAATTATTTGGATTTGAACTAGAAATAATCATCATAAAGTTCATTTGGAGTAACAAATTCCGATCACTATGCCTACAATTAATTCTCATCATCTACATAATCCTCATAATACATGAAAATGGTTGAACCTCATCTAAACAAGTAGTGTTACCAATTTTATCCTCGTCATCTTGATTATGAAATAATCCTCAGTTTCAAGGGTATATTGGAACACTATATTGGAAATTAAGATTATTTCGAGCAATTCTTTCGTTCGTCTCAGCTATCAGCTTGAAGGATTCCTCTATAGAAAGTTCTCTTTCGTCATAAACTAAGTTATTCATCTCAGCTAACTTACGTGTCGACTCCTCTAATTTCCTGAGGGACTCTTCTAAAGAGAAATATAAGAATTTTGCTCGTATGACCGGTGCGTGTGTGGATAGTAATTGGGCTCATCAAGGTATGAGCCATAACCTTGAAAAGGCTGATGTTCCCAACCACTATTCACACTATGGTCAAAGTAGTAACGTCCATTTTGAAACTCAGTCGGATATTCGTTGTATTGGCTATTGTAATACCAGTTCGACATTCTATTGCAGGGGTGTGAGTTGTCACACAAAATAAAACCCACTGACAGGGGATTCGTGGGTGGATAGAGTCTTACCTCCCGTACCAGACGGGCGATGAACCGTTGAAGTCGACTCAGGCCACCGACTCCGATGTCAGTGTACGAACCCGAGGGGCCGAGACAGTATCGTAACTGTCGTCCTTCCCTGCAAACAGTTTATATTTAATCTTAACCCTTCCGTAGGGTTTTAAAAAAATAATGTCCAGTCCAAAAATAAAGTCCAAAAAGTGTCCAAAAATAAAAAGAAAAATTACAAAAACTAAAACCCTATTTACAGTTTCTAAAAATAAAACAAAATAACTATATACAAAATATTCTTCTTCACTCCTTTTGGATTCCTCTTCTTTCCTTCTTTGGCGATGCTTCCTTTTATAGCACTTTTTCTTTCCTTGTAGCTTCGATCGAAATCTGAAAAGAATCAAAAAATACCAAAGGCGTAAAAGAGAACAAAAATTCTAAAAGAAATAAAATAAATCTAAAACCTAAAACCTAATACAAATCCGCGTCGGCGCCAAAAATTGATGTAGTTTTGTAGTGGTAAGTAAAGTGTTCGTTTCTCGGACTTGTTGAGATTCGATTTTAGACTTAATATAATATGTACAAGGAAAGCTGTCACAGTATCGAGAGGTACTGAGATTCAGGATTCCACCAAATTCCATTCATGTGACTCAATTAATAACTCCAATCAATTATAGCTCAAATATTAAAAATATGGACTCTTATTCTTTGCCAAAAATAGATTTTTAAAACTTTAGATGTAAATCACAAGCATGGTGTATCAAAAGCTCTTACGTCTAAGCATACACCATCAAACGAAATCACAACTAATTAGTGAAAATCATGAATCAATTAAAATAAGTGCAAAAAGTCATAAAGAATTATTAAAATTACCACATGCGTGAAATAGGTTTCCTCCGTCATCCCAGTGTTGGGGTTTAGCTCCTCATATTAATCATGATCTCAAAATACATGTATAAAGCTCAAAAGTTGATTAAAAGGGAGTAAAACAATTGAACAGAAAAATCGCAACAGAAATAACTGTTGAAAAGGCGTTGTTCACTGTTACAAGAAGAACGATATATATGAAGTGATGTTGAGACTGCAGCTGCGACCCCCGCAACTTTTTCGTAAACACTGTTTAAGAACGACTGTCTTCGGACGTCCGTTCTTCGTGTTCTTCAGCAGCAGCAGCAGCAGAAACAGAGTTTGATCGGACTCTGATTTCTTCTTCTCTGGCCCTCCTCAGGTTCCAAAACTCTCGACACCCCTTCTATATGACCCAACCAATCTATTTATATCAAAAAGGCCGATTAAATCTCTCCAAAATCTTCCAAAATATCTTCCTTTCTCTTCACGGCTAAGTTGCGGCAATTTCTTGTTTTAGAATTTATACGCGTTTCTGAGCTTTCCTTTTGATCCTAAACTCTTCCTTAGATATATACAAATCTTTGGGAAGGTTTATAGCACTTTAATCTCTCTAAAATTCTCCAAAAAAGGTCACACACGCGACTTTCCATATTTTGTTGTTGTGATAAAAATCCGTCGATTTTGCCCAGTATAATCGATTTCAACACCCGTATTAGATTCCTAGACCCATAAGGAGTCTAGCCTATGAAAATCAGAGGTTTAATCAACCTCAAACTCCTCCAAATCACGATTGCCAAAACTGCCTGGAGAGTTTCTATTTTCCCGCCCAAATTCAGAATTTGAACGTGAAGGGGAAAGGTTACCCCTTATCCAGTGGTCGCCCCTTATCCGCTTCTGGAGTCCGTATAACACTTGTCCCTTGGGTGCGTTTAGTAATTTTTCTGGATGTTTTCAACACTTTTCTCGGGGTTCCTCCGGGGTATTTCTGGGATGTCACTGATACGGCTGCTATGGAGGTTCAAATGCCACGTTTTGAGCCAATTTCGCCGCAAAAGCTTATTTCTCCAAAAACACCTACAAAGAGATAAAATACCAAAATAAATACAAGAATGAAAACTATCAATATATAGAATCGAGAAAAATTAGACACAAAAATGTGTCTATCAAGTTTCCACATGATATCCATTTGCATGGATTTCTTTGGAATTTAACAAGGTTTGATTATCTCTCGGTACATGTAGAGGTTTTGTGACGTCATTATTCTAACTCGAATTTTTTTTTTGAGTAGTGCTGCTCTCGATGATCCAATCCTCATAGTCACGTTATAAGGAAATAGTTCAACAACTAGTTTAAATTCCTTAAGCTGGTGGGGGTAGAACCACTATCTGTTAGACATGGAGTCGTGAGATATTAAATAAGTGGTGTAGCCTTATTAGTAACAAAAGTGAGATTCAACTCAATTACTTTAAAGTGAATGTATGTTACGTTTCATCCAGATATCTCTCAAGTGCTTTAGAGAATTTATGTTTCTTGGGAATGGTGTACGTTTCATTCCATAAGCGCACACATTGATCTAGTTCAACTCAATAAGATAGTCAATTGGCCCGACAAAGTTCTCATTGCCATTAAAGTTGAGGTGAAAATTGGTTTTTACTATGATACACACATTACATTGTATATACCAGTAACTATGACCAGGTGCATTTCCAATTATTTCATTTATGATGGGAGCTACAATTACATTTTAGCTAATCCCATACTCGGTTGATACTTGTGTATTGGTGTTCACTACACCATTTCCAGGTTTTTGTCACAGGCTATATCTGTTACTTATTAAATTTGTATCGGTTATAACTGTAGTAAATAGGCAGTTATTAATAATTGTGATGGTGTTTTGTGACGGTTTTATCTGTGACAATAGACAGATACAGTCACATATAAAAAACGTTACAATAATTAATAGCCACAGTTGACCTAATTTTATGATTGTGACACGTGTCTGTATTGTCACATTTATCTTAACAGTTTTATCCGTTACTCTATATTTACCACGATTGAGTGCCCGACACAGGTCACTTTTGTCACGATTACAGTAACACTTTTAAGTGTTGCCTACTATTTTGCAACAATTTTTTTTGAGAACATGTGTCATCCTTTTAAACGCTTACTCTTAAACGATGACACGTGGTTTTTTAATTACACTTGTTGTCACGGTTAAACCAGTGACAATTTTTGAAATTACAATTAAAAAAAATGGATAGCCCAAACCATTTTCATGGACCTGGGATTCCAGTTTGTTTACATGCCTACAATCATGAACCTGCACTTTCAGTTTACAGGTCTGAAGCACAAATAAACCCGCAACTATCCATATTTTATCAGTCATACATTCTTTACAGAAACACACATATAAAGGAATACTTTTATTCATTATGAAATCTACCCAAGAACAAGTACTCTCGGATAAAAAGGATCCTCTCCAGCTACTTTGTTGGTACAAGAATGAAGGTTGCAGGTATGGCAAATGTAAGCATCTAGATGCTCAACTCCAAAGCTCAAACACCCGAGATCTGACAAGAAATTTAAGGAAGTCAAATTAAGAAGTAGGAAGGTCGGTCACTAGAAAATGAAGGGGGGAGGTCGGTCACTAGATATACCTGAAGAGCACAACCAAGATCAAGAACAGAAGCACCTAATTTTTTCTTTAGCTGCACCAGTTTCAGCATTGACATCTAATACGCCTGACCTGTCCAACAATAAAAATTGAGCATAAATGTTAGTGAATGACACAAAAAACATACAGAAGGGAATCTTAGATGCTACTTCACTACTACTTGATGTGAAGCTCATATAAGCCACTTCTAAAAAACGAATATCAGGAACATAATATGCCATAGCACCACCACCTACATTATGAGCTCAGTGGTCATGAGAGAAGGTGAGGAGTTGAAAGGAATGATTGGATTAAGAAAGATAGAGAACATTACAAGAAATTGAAGTGATGGGGTCAGTAGACATACCTAAATAGCACAACCAGGATCAAGAACGGAGGCACCCAGTTTTTTCTTTGGCTGCATCATAAGAGAGCAAGGGAGGAGTTGAAATTTTACAGATTGCATATGGTCATTTTCACAGTCTGTAATATTTACTTTACTTATTTCAATAAGGGTAGTCTGGTCATTTTCACAATCTCCATAATATTTATTGCATATGTTTCCAATAAGGGTAAAGTGGTCATTTTCATAGTCTATAATATTTACTTTACTTTTTTTGGTAAGGGTAGTTTGGTCATTTTCATAATCCCCATGATATTTATTTCATTTATTTTCAGTAAGGGTAATTTGGTCATTTTCACATTCTGTAATATTTACTTTACTTATTTTTGATAAGGGTAGTCTGGTCATTTTCATAGTCTCCAGAAAATTTATTACACTTATTTCCAGTAAGGGTAAAATAGTCATTTTCATAGTATGTAATATTTATTTTACTTATTTCTGATAAGGGTAGTTTGGTCATTTTTATAGTCTCCACGATATTTAATGCACTTATTTCTAGTAAGGGTAATATAGTCATTTTCATAGTCTTCATGATATTTATTCACTTATTTCTAGTAAGGGTAATATGGTTATTTTCACAGTAAGGATAATATGGTCGTTTTCAAAATGTGTAATATTTTCTTTACTTATTTCCGATAAGGGTAGCCTGGTCATTTTCACAGTCTCCATAATATTTATTGCACTTATTTCCAGTAAGGGTAAAATGGTCATTTTCACAGTATGTAATATTTTCTTTACTTATTTCTTATATGGGTTGTATGGTCATTTTCACAGTCTGTAATATTTACTTTACTTATTTCCGATAAGGGTAGTCTGGTTATTTTCACAGTTTCCATAATATTTATTGCGCTAATTTCCATTAAGGGTAATATGATCATTTTCACAGTCTGTAATATTTACTTCACTTATTTCTGATAAGGGTAGCCACAGTCTGCATAATATTTTGTTGCATTTTTTCCATTAAGGGTAATATGCTCATTTTAACAGTATGTAATATTTACTTTACTCATTTCCGATAAGGGTAGTCTGGTTATTTTCACAATCTTCGGAATTTTTATTTCACTTATTTCGATAAGGGTAGTCTAATAATTTTTCACCGTCTTCAGAAGAAGCAGATATCTCAAAGTCAAATTTCTATAAAGTCATGACTTGTTGACTTGGTCTTGATCCTGTTTTCTAATATTAAGAAAATTAAAAAGAAAAAAAAAATATTTTGATTTATAGAAATGGAATATAATTGTTAGTTTGTACAAATGTGGGAAAATTAGTGATAAGTAAAATTCAAAGTGTTATAATTTTGGGGTTGTTTTAGATGTGGTGAAATATTTGGGTGGAATCATCAGTTTGAATTATAATTGTGATTGCCTGTAAAATTGTCAACAAATATTATTGTGACTAATAAAAGAATTTAATATTCCTAATTATTTTAACGAATACAAAATTTAATAACAGTTATAACTGTTGCAGGACTTATCACAGGTGTATCAGTGACTGAAAAATAAACTGTTACAGGTTGCACTGTTACAAAATCCTGGTTTTGGTGTAGTGGTTATTACTACCGAAGACAAAATTAAATCTTTGTCTATGTCCCTTTTCACATGCTTTATATGAGTGATACGTCTAACCCTCATTACTTCGGGGTTCTTTCCATTTTTAATTTGCTACATTTAGCTTAATTTGAGAAATTTCTTTATCTCAACAGGCCAAGAGAATCTCATTTTGAATGTCAACCATTTACTTTAGGTTGAATAGCTTACTAAATATAGTGAATCTCTTGTTGATACTTTAACATATACTCGTTCATTAGTTTTGATGAAATAGAAAAAATGGAAGAGGGGGGAAAATCTGACTCATATCACTTTTTGTGAGTTCTTCCACAAAAATTGGGATGTTTGTGTAGACATAAAGTTCTATGAAGGAATAAATTCCTTTTTCTTTTTGAAAGTTTCCACCTCAAATACACAATAATGATGCTCAAGTACTTCTGAGTCCAAAATGTTATTTTTGAGTCGAGTGGGGTCCAACTGGAAAAAACCTTACTAAAAGAAAATCATAACCCGATTAACGACCAAATTACGGTGATCCAGTTAATAGTGTTAACTCGACTCGTTAAGGTCATAACGTGTTCAAGGTCCATGAAGAATTACATGCCCATTTAAAAAAAAAAAGGTAGTAATGCAGTTTAATGTTTTGGTTTCACGGGAAATAAAACAAACAATTAAATGACATCATTTTTAAATAAGTGTGATATTTATACGATATAGTTATTATTATTATTCTAATTATATATGTGCATGAATGTATTTGTGGAAACTAAATGAATATATTTTAAGTATTATTGTTTTAATTGTATTTGCATGTGCATGAATGTATTTGTGGAAACTAAAAGTTATCTCTATATTTAACTTTGCATGAATGCATGGAAATATTTTAATTGTATTTGCATGTGCATGAATTATTTAACTAAACATTTATATCTACTAGTTTTTCACCCGTGCGATGCACGGGTCTGTTTCTTATTTGAAACTTTAGACTCTTATTTTAAAATTAATTTCGTTAATAATCAATAAATGATATATTTGTCCGAGCCGAATTCATAACTCTTAAAAGGTTAGCCATTTTTTTTATTTTTCGTAAACAAAACTAGTTATAAAAAACCAAGGTGACCAAACTTGTGGTACAAAAACCCCACTCAAATGTCGAGATTCACTAAAACTCCATCTTAAACTAAATTATACAAAAATTCCAAAATTTAAAAAAATTGGTACAAAAACTCAAAATTTCAAAATTGGTTTCATCAAAATTTTGATTTTTGGGATTTTTGTGTTACTTTTATTTTGACGGGTTTTTTCTGGATGGATAGTGACTCCTTTGGGGTTATAACTCGCGGACCGTTTTATAAAAGCATCATGCAAAAATGGATTTAGGGTAATAAATGAAGCCAAGTTGAAATGCTTACGACAATTGTGAGCAGTAAACGAAAACCCAGACCTTCTTCAACTTCTTCAACGAATGTTACTGCGCCACCATCCAACCACCACCCACCGGTTAACACTGCAACAAAAATGCCAAAAAAGGATAAAGGCAAATAATGTAGAAATAAGAGAAAACATATCAGTTTTTATTAGTAAGTCAAACTTCAACAGAAAACATCATACTTGTCCATGGCTTTAAAGACTCGATGGCATTGGTGCTGAAGTTGCTCTTGCAGCTGTTCGAGGTGTAATAAGATTATAAACACATTCACATTCGTGTTTTGGAAAGACAAACAAATTTTTGTCATTGCTGGTATTGTACTGCTCCTCCCCAATGTTTTTTTTCCTTTAGCTCATTGTTTTTCTTATTTTGCACGGTTATGCACGTTTCCCAGAAAAAAAGAAAGAAATGGTCATGGGTCAACTGCGTTTCGAGGGTATTATCACCACCCTAGTTAATAAGTTCGCGAATGATTCGCGAATCATTCGCGAATTTGTCCGTATCACGAATTTTACCGTCTTATTCGCGTACGTTTGCAACTCCGAACCCAAGTCGCGTATTATGTGGCATTCCCGGATTATTCGTGAATCGTTCACGAATTTTACGTATCCCGAATGATACGTCCGCTTAATTCGCCGTAAATTCTTTAGCTTTTACTTTTCAAAGACTCCACTTTTTGGGCTTTACTGCCTCCCGAACATACACGACCGAATATTAGGCGTGTTGTAATTTTTATGAAACAAAAACGACTGAAGAGATTTGAAGGTGAAGGTGAGAGAGATCTCAAACTCACTAACCAAGCATCTAAACCACTATACGACGTCCTTTTGGATAACTAATGTTGTATATATTATTAATATCATCATATTGAGTTTATTTTTTCCTTAAATAACTCACACATATGCATACAAATTGGTCTATGACCTTATAAATACAAATTATTTGTTATATATAAATACCGAATTTTCAGAGCCGAACTCACATTTATAAATCGAATTATACATATACGTATGCCGTTCCGAATTAATGACGAATCACGTCCCGTTGACCGAATTTTGGACCGAATCTGGATTTTACAAAACCGTATAATACTCGAACGTTTGCCGTTCCGTACGTTTGCCGAATCCCGAATTGCTAACTAGGATCACCACCGTGTCAATATGGATTCCAAAAGCTTGCACATCACCATCGCGATAAGCTTAGGTCAGTGCAATTCCTTTGCCTTGTTTAAAAAATGTACTTAATGCATTATCCGGAGAAATAGATAAAATTTCCTCGACACGTCCTTCTCTCGGTGCATTTCTTATTACCATCTTAATATATTTTAGTCTGTTGCAAGTACATGTGCAGCAATGTTTTAGTGGAACCAATAACAATTCTTCAAAAAATTAATAGCGATTTGAGGTGCGGATCCTAGAATATTTGCAAAAAAGCGTAACAAAAAATGCACTTCCTAAATGATAACTTAACAATGTGAATCCGAGATTTACAACCCGATAATCCAGGCAAAGTTCCTTAATTTTCCCCGGCCAAGGGTTGTGAGATCAAGTTTTCATCATCTTTGGTAATATCAACTCTATCGCGCAGACATTCATAAACCGCCCTACCATATAGTTGAACTCCATATTTTTGGACATGGGAAATAAAGCATGCAAATAGAGACTATCCCAATAACATTTGTTGCGTTATCAGATACATCAACGTTTATGAACCCACTTCTCCATCAAATTCTTTGCCATGGTATTTACAGGAAATGGTTTTGAAAATGATAAACAAAGTGACCGCACTTGTATTATTCAAGTATTTTATCCTCCTAATGGTATTAGAAGGAAGGGTTAGAGCAATGAAAAACAACTCACCTCTAAGTCGTCAATATCAGTAAGCACATAATAGAAAATTGCCATGACTCACAGACTCGGTAAAAGAAAAAGGAAAACATAATGCGGGGTCTAAAAAGTTTAAATGGAAAAAAAAATACTAAAGAATGTACAAAAAGAAATCATGCCAAAGTGCACATTAGTTCACCACCTTTTTCGCACTCTTTGATGGCAACTCCCAGTTGAAAACCTTCATAACAATCTCTTTTTGGTGTTTGCTTATGTTCCTTTGATAAATTATACTACCATTTATTTTCTTCCATATGCACCAATTTTTACTTGCTGCATGCAAGAAGAAACTTCCGCTATATCTCACAGAGATTAGCTAAATGTACTACGTAGGTGGTTTCTACGGATGATAATAATAGGAAAAGGTAAAATTTCCTGCGCAGTAATCAGTGAATGATTGATAATTAAGCTTCACACAAGTAGGTGCTTAATCAACTGAACATCCATTTTATCATGATTATATTAGTAGCTGATACTTACTCTACCCTGCAGCAACACACATTAGCAAATATATAGAACTCCAAACTTTTTTAAACAACTTTATCACCCCTATTAATAAATTACTCAATTATCCAGGTTAATAAATAAAAACACTAATAACCGTGACAATAAAGAATACTAAAGATATGTATTTAGTGCGTCCAGTAAAAGGGTTGATCTTATATAACGGATATTAACACTGCATTTGTTTGGGAATAAGGCAACATTCCCAATCCCAACAATACTGGAGGAGGCGCTCTTCAAGCAATTGCAAGCTTGACTCAGGAGTGGTCTGAGCAGCTGCGAGGAAAGACTTCACTCATGTACAACACGTAGGTTGAAAAACAACAACTATCAAGTAGCCAAAGCATTGTGCCATCTTGGTAGTCAGTGTACCGCATATGATCTTCAGCTGCATAAGATGCCATCTTTGTTTCATTAAGAAATAAGGATGTAGAGAATAACAAATTCTATAAAAGAAAATAGCAAACTTTTGTTGTTTGATTGCATTTAGGATTTTTTGTTGTAGTTTGATTAGCAATACCACTTCATTATCAGATTTTTTCTAGTGGGACAGAAACTCTCACCCTGATGAAATATTTCTTGCACCTTACCTTATTGACATCTTCATTCTTCTCCCTTCTTTCAAATGTTGTGTTCCTATTAACCTCCCAAGACATAAGACATCATAGATTCCTATGAGTACTACCTTACGAATATGGTGGATTTAAGCAGTGAAAGCAACAACACCAACAAAAGACAAAAGTATATTCTAAGCAACAAAAACTAATAAATCAACACATACAGCAGCCGGAGAAAACTACTTATGAATATGGTGGATTTAAGCAGCAAAAAAGCAAGACCAACGAAAAAGCATAATCTACACAGTAAAAACTAATATATCAACACGTAAAAAAGAAACATCTTGATTCTTCCGGTAAAAAAAGCAATAAGAATAATTAGAGTAGAAAAAAAACAACAGGAAAAAGAACATACAACAATGACTGCTCTAAAGCATCAACAATAAGACCCACAATTTAGGATTAGCTAAACAACCAATAAAATCCCAGAGCAATTTAACCAATAATACCTGCAAAAAAAAAAAGAAAAAGAAAAAACACAAATCAAAATCAGAAGCCGCGCAAAGTAATGGATTAAGCTTCTGCTCGAACGCCTTATGTAAACAGCCAGCAATCCTAAAAAGACTATTTTTAGAAATAATGTTAATATCAAAATCTAAAATATCTAAAATTTTACTTATAAAGTTAAAATTGCACGATATTAGAGTTTTAATCGTGAAAAGGAAATCACCCTGCTATGTTGTATAAATTAAAAAGGAAACAAAATCATCATTCAAAGATACCTTAATTGATATTATTGTGATTCGTTTATTTTTAGATAGACATAGATTTTTGGTTAAAACAAAACAAAAACAAAAATTCCATGCGACATTCCCATTGAAATAGCATTTGCAAAAAAAATAAAAATAAAAAATAATCATGATTTACCTATTTAAATCACCAAAAAATACCAAAAAACAACAACATGATTTCACTATCCAATCTCACTGTGTGATTATGTAGCACCGCCACACCATGTGATTATATCGCACCGCCACACCATGTGATTATAGAATCGATATCACTGCTAACGACCTCTCTTATTGCCCCAGATATTACCGTAAACCGATTACCACAAAAAGAAAGATCAGATGGATTCCGGTGGAAACCATTTGATACAAAATCAACTGAACCTTGAATCTCTCCAGAATCCAAAGAATGGAACAATTTGATACAAAATCTAGACCGTAAGAATGCATTACTTCATCCATTGATTGGAGGATTGAATCGCAAAAAGCTAGGTCAAAATAACAAAAAAAAAACAGATTAAATTGCAAAACAGCCTAAATTTATCACCTTATCAATATATGGCATCGTAGCATGCATTCATTTATCGGAAGTATAATGAGAAGAGGTACACCGGCATATGCAGATTAAAAATCGCCATTAACCGATATATTCATAAAAAACTAAGAAATAAGAAAGAATAACCCTAGCCAAAAATAAAAAAAAGCAGCACGGCGATGAGGTTTTACCTTTGCTTGAGTGATTTATATACGGAGCATCCAAGAATTCCTAGAAAAATAAAATCTCGGTTTAGGAGAAAAAATCTCTAGCTTAGGAAATATTAAAAGACAACGTCCAAAATTAAACTTTTGTGATTTAAATTTGGACAAAAATATATTACATAACAAAAAAATCTAATTTGGACAAAATTAGAAATTGGCTTTATTTAAAAAAAAAATCTATTTTAGTTCGATAATTTTCCGATTAAACAGAATCTGGAAATAGCAAAAAAAAATCTTCAACTAAGAAAATAATCACACAGTATCGATGATACGATACGCCAGATTTAAAAATAAAAAAACCTTAGAGATCAAATATATCACATGAACTATTTCTGATTTCACCGGATGTTACATCGATTAGAATCCCATGTTCAATGTCCAGCACCTGCAAATCCAAAACCGTCTTTAATAAGTGAACATCAGGTATAAAGATCTGTATTTTATTATCAAAAATAATTAATTCTAATTGTGTAAAAAAAAATTGCCGGGAAAACAATGAGATCCTACCCTTGCCTCATTGCTTTATATAGTGAGCATTTAAGGAAAAAATTTCCAATTAGACAAAATATGGAAATAGTAAAAAAATCTCCAACTAAGGAAATAATAACACAATATTGATGAAAGTTAGATATTCCCGTATCCCGCAATTAGTGTCTATAGATATTTATTTTGAAATTTTCCAATTAGACAGAATATGGAAATAGTAAAAAAATCTCCAACAAAGGAAATAATAACACAATATTGATGAAAGTTAGATATCCTCAAATCCGTAATTAGTGTCTGTAGATATTTATTTTTAATTATGGAATAAACAAAGTTAAGAAAAATAATAGTGAAATTAGGGCGTTTTTTTTTTCATCTTTCTGGGTGACAACCTTGTTTCTTGGTCTTCCAAACGTCAGGCAACTGTCTCTCGCTCTAGTGCTGAAGCTGAATATCGGGGCGTGGCCAATGTTGTGGCCGAGACAACTTGGATCCGGAATTTAATTCTTGAGCTACATATACCACTACGATGTGCTACTATTAGGGCTGTTCATGGTTGGTTTTGGTTCAGTTTCTAGCCAAACCAAAACCGAAACCAATACTATTGGTTTCTAAAAATCTAAACCAAACCAATCCATTAACCATTGGTTCGGTTTCCAAATGGTTCCAGTTGGTTTCGGTTTGTCCTAGTGGTTTTTGGTTAACCAATAATTATGTCAAATCAAAAAAAAAATACACAAATTTACAGATAAAAAAATCGTAGTTGCCGATAGTATTGGTTTACACAAATTTACAGACAAAAAAATAAATAAAAAATATCAAGAATAGTTAAAAATTACTCTAATTCTAGAGATCAAAAAAAGATATATAATATATCTTAATTTAGTTATTGACAAATAAAAAAGAAAGAAGACGGGAAAAAAAAGTCGAGTAACAGCAGCTGTAGTTGGGGGTGGAGAAGGGAGGCGACTGAGAGAAGGAGAAAGAGAAAGAGGGAGAGTATCATAATGAAATATTAGATTTAGGGTTTCTATTTATCCTCTAAATCAATGGGTAGAATATAATACTTGTAAATCGACGGTAGAAACTAAGCTTAAAAATTAATCGGTTTTCCAATGGTTTTTGGTTCGGTTTTAGAGGTCAAACCAAATCAAAACCAACACTATCGGTTTCCCACTTTCTACACCGTAACCAATCCATTAGTAAATGGTTCGGTTTGGTTTCTTCCTAATTGGTCTGGTTTGGTACGGTTCCAGCGGAAAACCGAAACCATGTTCAGCCCTGGCTACTATCGTGTATTGTGACAACGTGAGTGTTGTCTACATGTCTGGTGATCCTGTTCAACATCAACGCACAAAACATGTGGAAATTGACATTCATTTTGTTCGTGAACGCGTACGCATTGGAGACATTCGAGTGTTGCACATTCCATCTGAAAATCAGTATGCTGATATTTTTACAAAGGGTCTTCCTAGACAATTATTTATTCGTTTTCGTACTAGTCTAAGCGTTTGTTCCTCTCCCGCTAAGACTAAGGGGGTGTAATAGATTATATTTTGCCATATTTATAGGACCCAGAATATTCTCATTGAATATAATAATAATAATATATTGCCCCTTCTCCCTCAAGGAAGGTGGCGACAGTTTTACCATAATCTAAGAGTTTGTTTTGCATTAGCTTATTGTTGATTATAATTTTCGCTAGTATCAATTATTTATCCAAATATTAACAAAAATTCCAGCTGATGTGCAGAACCACTAACAAAGATTCATGCAAAAGAGATTCATGGCCAGATCAAAAGTTTAGTACTCATGATCAGGTTAATCATTTTTTTTCGATTTATCTATTTTGGAGTTTAATTGATAGTTTGGGGTTGTAATTAGGAAAATTCGTTTTATTAAAACTGTAAACAGACATTGGACATTTGACGGTATTTATTTATTATTTGAGAACCATTTGATTTATTGTGGGATCGTGGCATAATTCGTTGATTATCATGATGCAATCGTGGATTTTGTTTTTTAATTTGTTGATTATCATGATGAAAAGTGGATTTTGTGATTATCATGATTGAAAAATATATTTAAGATATTTTAATTTTTTTATTAATATATATTTGGCATGTTATGAGATTTTTAAAATCTAGCTATTTTAAGTTAGAAGAATATTTTAGATTTAGCTATTTTATTATTGGAATAAAAAATATTATCCTTGAATCATATTAGCTTAAATTTAATAACTTTATAAAAAACAAAAACTTGTGGGGCCAGAATCAACCAGAAGAGAGAATTAACGTGGAGTTCTGGTGAATGTGGAGCTCCGGTGAATGAGAACGCATTAAAAAACTCTGTTATTATATAGAGAATATTTGACTTTGCATGAATGCATGAAAATATTTTATTACTCTTATTTACGAGTGGAAGGTAATAATGGTTATTATATATTAGTTACTACTAATTCATTTATTTATTTATTTATTTTCATTTTTAATTAATATATATATTATTAATTAACTATATTATTATGAATTTTTTTAATTACCATGTATATTATTAATTAACATTAATTCATTAATTAGTTCAAATTGTATATTCATTTTTATGAAGCTAAAAAAACGTTTCATTATAATATCCAATTTTTATAAAAATACAGACGTTACAAAGTTAATAGAACAAAATTTATGAGGAAAAATGTAACAACACACAATAATTATAGTAAATAAATATCACAAAATCATAACTATACATGATTAAATGAAATCTAACCTATTTGGCGTTACATAAAACAGTTTTGAACAAATCAATTAAAACATTTCATGGCATACAGATACAAACAAATCATCCCTCATATTAACAGTACAAACGTCGACCAAATTTAAATTTATAAACAAATAATACGTACATAATATGAATATGGCATATACATGACTAGATAAAATTTAACCTATTTCATTGACAAACACACAGAAGACTTTCATATACTGATAAAATTTTTTTTTAAAAAAATGAGTCTTTGTTGCTATTATTATTATTATTTTAAAATAATAATGGAATGAAAACAGATGATATTATTTATATACACCAAACAACATTATTAAGTATGGATTATATATATATATACATACATATCAATCAATATCAAACATGACAAACATCTGATGACGCATCTAAAAAAATGAAACAAAGAACAAACAAACTCTTATGGTTACACCATATATATAATATAATAGTCATAGCATGTCAATCAATCATAGCATGGAAGAAAACATCTAATGGATCAGATCTCACCAACAAATATAAAACAATAAATAAAAATAATAATGATAAAACTATTCAATCAATCACTGCACAAACTGACAAATATATTATAAAATATATAGTCTCCCACTCAATAAAATCAGTACAATCAAATTAATCATGTGCAAGTTCGTCACACAAACATAGCAAACAGAGGTGGGATGGGAGAAAATGTAAAAACGGGTTTAGGTATACCTTATGAGTACGACTGAGATAGAATAAAACAAGAACATAAGTACGGAGTATGACGAATCTCCACGAGGTAGAATCCACCGATTGAGAACAAAGATCCAACTATATATATTTTTTTAATTTTTTTAATTTTTTTTTGTATGCGGTTTTGATTTTATTGATTGAGAAGTATAAGATCAATCTAAAAGAAAAAATTCTTAGCAGCAGGGTTAGAGCTCGTTGTTGATGACGTTTTGTAGTATCAATTGGGTTAAAGCAAGAAATAGAGATAGAGATAGAGAAGGAGAAGAACTTGGTATTGATAAAGAGGCATCAAACTATTACACACATATAATGTTCTCTTATATACAAGCAAAGGGAAGACCTATTCATCTAATGGACCGCATATCCATGGGCCACATGCCCTATAACAATCTCAAAAAAAAAACGTTAGTTCTTGAATAGAATTTTTAATACGCAATAGATACTTAATGTAATTTAACTTTTAATTTTTTGAAAAACCATTTATTTTCTATTAATAGTTTCGAATGAAGGTACATAGTAATGAGGTACAAAACATAACAAAAACAAGATACTTGAAGTAGTACATATTCGAATAATCCAACAAGAAAAACAGAAGAAAAATAATAAAAAAAACTCCCTAAAACTAACATGAAGGTCGATTAATGTAATTCTGAAAAGTGGACTAAAAATAACTTATTTTAATTTAAGTAAAACCCTTTTCTTCTAAAGTGTAGATATATTAGAATAATTTGGAGTGGGTTACGTACACCGAATCCTCTTGGCCTTGTAAAAGGAAAAGAGAAGGGCCGCCTAAATAGCCTTTTGGTAAATCTGTCCTGCTTCTTGATAACAAATTTCTCAGTTTCAACAAACTTGTCCCTGCTGTTTTATAATCTTCCTTGGTAGATCAGCAAGAGGTTTTGGGCGACATAGATGGCTAAAAAAAAAAGTGATGTCACTCCTGAAATGAAGTGAATTACGTATCACTAAGGGAAACTACTAAGTCCTATCTACGTATGAATTTGGGGTTGGCCAATAACTTAACTCTTGGGCAATGCGCAGCAGAGGGTTGCATTTAAGCTAGTTCCAAGAGTTAAGTTATTGGCAGTACTAGTTTTTATTTTGATTTAAATATTTCCAAACTACCTAATATTTATTTTATTCTTTGATTTTTTTTTAATCTTTAATTGTGATATAGTTTTTTCTCGAGTAAATTCACTATAACTTCTTCTCTTATTTTCGTATATTAAAAAAAATCATAATTTTCTATATAATCATATTAATATTAATAATTTATATAATATTAAAATTATATTTTGCTCGGGGAACGGGCATAAATATTAAGGACTTGGTTTTACGGGTAATCCATAGATGGCACATTAGCTTAATTTATTTGAATTCACATGGTGACCCTGATTTTTTATATGATAGGTTAGAATGTTAGAAAGTTAGTATAATGCATGTTAGGGTTAATTTTATGATCAATCATAACCATGGATGAAAAAAGAAAGTTCCAAGAAGAAAGATCACAAGTATAATAGAGAGAAAAAAATATATATTGAGGGATGTGCAGTGATAAAGTGAGTGATGCATTCCTATGTAAAGCTGGTTGAAAAATGTTTTAGTCTTTTGTATTGTGGGTTGTATTTAGGCTAAGCGTAGACTCTATTTACACACTGCTTTCTTAGGTACTTATTATTTGGTTTCATTCAAAGTTATTTGCGAGTGCGACTTTGTGCACTCCTAGCTAGATAACCAGGTGAGATTCCTCCACATTTGATTCCTCCACATTTGATTCGCTTGATACAAATAAGGTTTCATTTTTATCTAAGAATTAATTCAATAGTTGTTGCAGTATTGATAAATACGAGAATCATAACATATTCATTAGATGTGTGATACATATTACATAGGAATAAGTACTCTCTATATATTATAGGGTGCAAGCCCTAGTTATATATAGATGGGCCGGACACATGGGCCAAAGGCCCTAAAACACCCCCTTATTCGGTAATGCTTCATATGTAATGCTTCACATATAATGCTTCAGATGTAGCGCTTCAGATATAGTTATTCAGATCTTGTTTCTCTCCTAAATGGCCACTGTAAACAAGTCAATTTTGTCATTAAAACCTCGTCAAGAAAATCCAGAGGGAGAAAACCTAAACTAAGAAAAAATCGTACAACATTAAGAAAACTTTGAGAAGCGTTGGAATTGCATATGTTTCCTCGTTAAAACTTTGACAAGGGAAAAACCTAGTGGGATAAAACTTTGAAGAAGAGAAAATGGTACAACACGATAAATATAGAAGTATATCTTTGTAGAATACCCATATGTATCATTCTTTCTATGTTTATAGATAATAGATGAAAATATAATATTGATACGCAATAGTAGTACTATCAATACCACTAGTTGACTTGTGCCTGAAACTGTTGCGATGCAATCCGTGCTTTGTTATGCTGATTCTGGCAGTGATTTCACTTGAAAAACTATCGAGTTTCATTTCTTTGATTGTGATATTGTTCAACAATTATATCAATGCGATCTTTAGGTCTTCATCATTTACCATATAGTTGATATAGTTATGGTGCCTCACTAAAAACCTTGATGGGTAACAAAAACATTGTGGGAAAATCTATTCCTGATCGAAGGTAAAAAGAGTACAACATAGCTTCACATTTCAGAGTCAAATATGTCGACATCATATTCTTGTATCCTCCTCATGATGTCCGCATCTCCCCCTAATTCCATTCAGTGGAGAAGATGATTCCTTTAGTCATATACTTTTCAAAACTGATTATAGGAAATGACTTAGTAAATAAGTCAGTCATGTCTCCCCCTAATTACTTTCATGGGAGAAGAGATTATTGTTGCTTCACAATCAACAACTTTTGGATCTGAGCAATCCATTTTCTGTCTTTGCATAGATTAAGAAAAAAACTCATGCCGATGGTTCCTCTTAGTTAAGTATATGATTACATTGCAATACATTGCAATGACGTTGCGGCCCTGAGCTATATCTAGCTAAAAAATTCAATAAGGATGAAATATTTAGTCGAGTACATTATGGTAAGTATAACAATCCGTCTATTTCACTTAGATACGAGAATTTCGTCTCCCTAAACATTTTCGCCATCTTCCTTTCGACGAAATGGCCATTTACTTACATTTGAACCTCAACTAATCATGGGGTGCTAGAAGGATAAATATTTTTATTAAACTGCCTCACAACTTTGGACATATCCAATGTAACACCCGAGTTCCGGACAAGGGTCAAACCCATATGGAGATCCGAATTCGAAGCGTTACGGGTCGGAAAGAGACTTAAAGTTTATTTTACCGTTAGAAAATAATAATAATTAAAAGGACGAGTTCATGTTTTACCGTTAGATGAAATATTGTTTCATGCTAACGGCGGGTAATGATCCCTGAGATTTAAATGGGTAATGATCCCCAGTAGGAACTTGTGTTTCCTGACCATCAACGTCGGTTGTTCGTGCCGGATAACGAAAATGAAACGGGTAATGATCCCTGAATGCAATGGGTACGATCCCCATAGGAACTTTGTTCCTGACCATTGATGGAGGTTGTCCGTGCCGAGAAACGATATATCGGTGGGAGTACGAACCAAGGACATTCATACCGTGAACTCATAAACTAAAATGAAAATGAATAATAATTCAGAATTAATTCGGGTGTTGTGAAATTATAAACAAATGGTTGAATTCATTTTTTTGTTTAATTCATTGTGATGTTTGTGTATTTTTAGAGGATGAGAAGGTATGCCTATTGAGCCGTCAACTCACCCCAATTGACATTTTTTTGCAGATTTATTAGAGTTGCGCAGCGGACCCTAGAAATGAGTAGCTTAGTGATTGTACTATTTTTCTTTGGATTGTTTGGAGTGTAATTTTGATATAAATATTATTTTTGTTAATTTGTAATTGTTGAATTCATTAATATCAAATTTATGTATTTAAAAGATAAAATGTTCTTGTTGGAATAAAAGTAGAAAAATAAAACTTTTTAGTCTATTTCCGACCCGTAACGCTTCAATTTCGGATCTTCATGTGGGTTTGACAAAGGTCCGGAACTCGGGGTGTTTCATCCAAACTGGTGGAATAATATACCACAAGCTCAGTGTCCGATCGAGATTTTCCCGATTTTCATCTCAAATTCGAATTTCAAGCAGCTTTTAATATCTCTTACTTCAACTAAGAGTATATACCATGTCCATATCATCGACATAGATAGCTACGATTCCAATTCAGGAAATTTCTTTGTAAGTAGCAGGGCATAATACCTTACTTATTTATTCCTTCTCAAACAAATAGTCACTTAGACGGATATACCAAAATTGCCTAATTGTTTCAATCCTTAATTGATTGTTCCGCTCTAATTTCAAACGCACTATGTGGTTTAAAGTCTTTTAATTTGGGAAACAAAAGGATATAATGTACTTTTATAAACATATTTATCCCTTAATCCTTGTACATATATGTAATAACCACATAAAAGTGTTGTATTTCAAGTCCTTTTGAAACTACCAAGCTAACTAAGTAACAAAATGCTATAGTATTCATTGCAACATAGTAAACAACTCCAGGTCTTTGTAAGATACCTCGGGACATAATGTGAGTCTTTATACTTTAAGAATTCATTTTCTCCGCGGCTTGTGAAAAATAATCATGTATGTCCCGTAGGTTTTACACTTGGTTGGTTAGCACTACCACATTAAACACCTGTATATTTGTCAAAGATCCAAGTTCTACTTGGATTGTATAGGAGAAGTATGCTCATTGTTGACATTGAACAATAAGAAGCATGGTTCTTTTTATTTTATTTTTTTCTCTCTCTTTTTTTTTCCCGGCTCACTCTTTACTCTTTAAGAAGTATCATCGTTTTCTATTTCCTTGAGTAATTGTATATAAAAATAATAATCATTAATATGCTCTCACGATCTTTCCATTAACTCGTGTGTGTTCTCATATTCCTTTAGGATCTCATTTTTTTTTTGGAATCATTAAACATCGGAGCGCCTTCCAGTTTGATTCATGACATAATCAGAGACAATATAATGAGATGATTTAATTAGTTGCATAAATTAGGTTGTGATTTGTTCACCTACTTTATTTCTAGATGAGCATTGACTGAACCTAACGTCCTCCCTCTCTATCTTCCTTTTTGGATCCCCAGCATCAACTACACTTCCATCAACTATAGTTGAAACACCTAAGTCATGGTTGTTAGAGCAATGCTCAGTTGAACCCCACAAGTTTTTCTATCTCAAGCTTGTTGCTAATGTTAGATGATCAAAACTATATATTGATTTCTCGTTTACTAAGTTAAGTCTCGGACTAGGTTAGAATTCGGTAGTTGAGTATCAGACATCACCCTCGAAGACTGAAGATCGAACCAAGACATTTGAAAAACTTCTGTATCGGGTATGTGAAGACGGAACCGTTCTATTACTCACTATATTACCATTATATATGTTGATACTAAGTCGTACGACTTCTAGTAGATTTACAAAGAAGAAGTTTCCAGTCAAGCTTGTCTTGTTAAAAATCTCAAAATATGACTTTAGCAAGGATGTTCAACGGTCCTTAACAATATTAGTTCCAAGCAATTTATTGTTTGTGGACTAATTGAAAATTTCTCATACAAATGATTTTATCACTTGGGAATGTTTCAAACATCAAAAAAAAAAAAAATCAGAACTTCTGATATTTCCATTCAGGGTAGGTTCGTAAACCATAGATATCTGAGTTTCAGAAATACAGGTAAGGTTGGCGAACTAGTTCACAAACTTTAAGTTAATATTGGGAAAGTTCACGAAACGTTATGAATTGAATTTTTGAAGTTGGTATTTTAGGCTAGAAGTTATGGAACCCGGTTCACGAACCGTGGTCAACTAAGTTTCGGAGTCTTGTATGGTTGGCTAACCCAGTTCATGAACCGTGGTATCCTGACTCGTGAACGATCCTTACGGTTCACAAACCGTTATACCAACGTCCCCAACATAATATTAGCAGATGTTCAAAGATTTAAAAAAAAAAAAATATGTTCAGCATTTCTATGACTATATTAAACACTTCTAAGACTTCATTGATCACTTAAACACTTATGTTTGTGCATCATGATTAAATTCCTAGGTGTTTAAATGAAAATCAAATTAATTTTAAGTCTTATCATATTTTCCAAACCGAACAGTCATTATGCATGGTTCCAGAACCGGTCCATAGTGTATATTCTTCTATTGTATTTTCAAGAAATAAAGTGTTTGCTTGATTCTCAAGTTATCTTAGATTGAATTATAAGGAACCCTAAGTCTTGAAAAACTATAAATAGAGATGCTCTTTCAACTGGGAAACTCAATCCTAACACTTTGTGTCCTAGTTGATTCTAGAGTCGTCCTCTATTAATCTATATTTCTTCTGAGAAACATAAATAAGTTTTCGACTAAAAGACTTTGCTACGGGGATTCATGAATCCAGGTCCGACTATCTTTATCTTGATAGTTCATGATTCCCAATCTTGCTTTTTTTATCATCGAGATTTTCGTAATCTATTTCGGGAAAGACAAATAGCTATAATAATCACAAGGTTCTCTTCATCTCAGACTTTGTGATTCCTCAAGTTAGATATCTAAAAATTAATATTAAGTGACCATTTGAAGATTGTACTTGCGAGGTTGTAAAATATCCAGGCTTCCCATATAAGTGAGTATAAGTGTTTCATACTGTGAGGTTTGCTAACTTTGTCTATTATAAATTAATTTCCAAGCCTTGATCTTTGATATAAATAGAAATCAAATATGCTTATCTGTTAGAGGTAGATTAGTATCAAGAGTATTCATTAATGTTTAAGAAACTCTTATGTTGTAAAGGACATCGGCTTGCGAGTTTCAATAGACATAAGGAGATCGAATGTAACTTAATCGCTTGGAGTGTGGATTCGGTCCTAACTACATTCTAGTATGAAGTATGATAGTACGATAGTGTCTGTAGCGGCTTAATACAGTTTGGCGTTCAAATTTTGACGAGGTCTTGGGGTCTTTATGCAGTTGTCGTTTCCTCGTTAACAGAATTATGGTGTCTTGTGTTTTTCATTTTTAGCATTATATTGCTTATCTTTATAATTGTATTTACATATATAAGTTGGATATATTCAATCTTAGAAGATATGTCTGTATATTTATGATCAATTAGGATACTTTTTTCTTGTAGAATTCGCATCTTGAAAGACAAATAACAAGTTTAATTACTTGGCAGAATTCCGATTGGATTATTTGGATACGACTATATTGATCTTGGATATTGATTTTTGAGATCGTCAAAGTACTCTTCTTAACAATCAGGTTCATGGACTCCTTGTCCATATGCATAATGTCAAGGTTCATTCAGTTGGTATGCTTGCAGTAGTATTAGGTTTGTGCATACAGGTTGCCGAGCGAAAAAATTGGTAGTGTACTTGGTACCATCTGTATATTCAAATGGTATCAGAGCATGTAAACATTGTAAGACCTAATAAGTGTTTGTAAACGGCCTAGACCTATATTCAATGAGTTGCAATATGGTTTTTCAGTTACCAACAATAGACTCATTGTACGTATTACTCAGAATTAAGAACACTACTGGTAAAGAGATCTATCTATATGGAAACTTATGTATCTATCATAGAACTTCCTCAACCACTAATAGTATTCTCGTAATAATATCTTGGAGACAAGAGTTACCTAATTAGGTGAAATCTCTTACGTCTGCTAGTTTGAACACTTATTTGGGATCATGAAGCGTCTACTGGTACCTTTGGTGGGAAACTAGAGTTACGTTGTTATTTTAGTTTTGAATTATAGATTTGATTGACTTAGGTATGTTAACTCTTGATTGCACCTAGTTTGATTAAACTTGGGAGTCTTCTCTTCTGACTTGAGGTTGCTCAAACTTGATTAATAGATTAATGTTGACTTATGATATGGCATTGTTAACATACTTCGTTTTGTGCGTGATTAAGTCGGAATCAAGTTTGTTATTGTGCAGGTACATAAGACTATTGAGATTTGAAGATAAAAATATTTTTCTTATTGGTTTCGTATATTTGTGAATTGATTCATGGACAAACTTGATCAGATAGGATCCTACTAGATCTAGTTTATTTTTTTATAGACTTGTTATTGTTAGTCGTCTTTATATCGACAAGCTCGGTACTCTTCAATATCCGAATCTGGTAGTTATATCTGACCCAATCGGGTTAACTTGTTTAATCCATATCTTGGAAGAACTAAACCCGACAAAGGAGTTTAATTGATTTTAAACAGAAAATCTTTTCCACACTCAACACGTATATCTCTGATTTATTTTTTGAGGTAGAAGAGTGGTTACCGAACATATTAATCTTTTAGTGTTTGGAAGACAATCGAAAAGGTTGAGTGTTTAAAGTCTTCAGAGAGGCTGGAGCAACTTAAGATAGCGGACTTTATCTTCGGATTCACGTGTGAGAAAACTAGGCAACTAGCAATTTACTCGGTCTCAACTATATGAAGTTGGTAGTCTTTGTAGAGGCTTATGAGAGTACTGAATACTGGACTACGTCCTGAGGTTTTTCTGAATTTTCGGTTTCCTCATTAAATTTTTTGTTGTTAAGTGAACATCCACTGCAACATATTTTATTCTCCTATCACTGACAGGATTAGTTGCAAGTGGAATTGAACATAAACTTTCAGCGCCAATAGTGGAGTAAATAACATAGAACTCCGGCTACAATTTATACTACAGAATCTGTACTCTGCTTTAGTATTTGATCTTGCAAACTCAACTTGCCTTTTCAAATTAAATTTGAACCACTAATATGCAAAATCCAGTTGTAGAACACTTGTCATCTGAAAATCCTTCCCAATCCGCATAAAAAAATAATAATTAAGGCACCGGGACCTTTTGAAATACAATCCCATAATTAAAAGCCAATACCCTTGAGGTATGCAAGTATTATCATTATTTTGCATCAATCATATGCACATCTTTAGGTTGTTATGGATGTTGAAAAACTTGATTCACTGGGTAACTGATCTCATGTTTTTTCCAAGTTACATATATACTACAAAGCACCGACAAGTTATTTGTATTAACTAGTTAAGATCAGCTAAAAAAATCTATCATGTTTGCTCATCACTGAATCGGCTATAAATGGAGTAACACAAGGTTTAGAGCCAAAATATTTGATTTTTTTTTTTATATTTGAATAACTTTTTTCATATCCAAACTAAGAAAGTAATAAGCACCTCACATATCGTTAATGAGAAAAGATTGAAGAATATTTTTGGCACTGAAGTACAAGGAAGGAGATGAGCCTATCAGTAAGATGTCATCAATTAATCATAGGTAAAACCATATACTGTTGAAGTACTTTCTTTAGGTTCAAAAATCAAAATCATACAAAATTATCCTAAATCAAGAAATTGGCCGTTCACGTTTTACTTCGGTTACAAAGAGAGAAGACAAGTTGATCTAGGGGAAGGAACGCAAAGAAAGTTGAGGAAATCAGTGTTGATTGAATTTTTGTGTACATGTAAAGTTGTTGAACTATAAAATATCGTAACCTTGAGAGTTGTAAGCTTGTTTTGTCTTTTGGAATAGACAAAGGAGTCTATTTATAGTTGTAAGGGTCACACATTATTTCCTCGCAAGTAGTGGAGGTAGTGAAGGATGGATATGTGGAGATTGTGGATGTAATGGTAGAGTCATGTCCATTTTACTAGGGAAGCTTCCAGACTACCTCTTCGTCATGTCTTCAACTGATCTAAATTGTCACCATTACTCATTAATTTTTCATCATGGGGTGTTGTCACGCCGCATGTTGTTGTAAACCACTAGACCAGTATCCCGTGAAGAATCCTCCCATGTAACATGTTTTGGTTTTTCGTAGGAATTAGTGGAGTCATGGAATTCACTATGGCCACGGTGTTGTGCCCTGGGATAGGCCACCGAGTTACCAAGTTGATAGTTGTCCAAGGTACTATGACTTAAGGTAGCTCGGCCAAGCTTAGTTAAGGCCGAGAGATAAGGATGAACAATATTGACCAAGGCCGAGAAGTAAAAATCGCTAGGCTTTCTAACTTGGCCAAGCTTGGCGAGAGGTGAGAGATGGGCAAGTTGGCTTGGCTGTTGGAGAAACGACCAAGTTGTTTGCAGGAACGGCCAAATTGGTTGTGGCGGGAACGTCCAAGTTACTCAGCTAAGCTGCCCGACCAAGTTGCTAAGCCAACTTGGACAACTCTATTAGGCCCTTTTTGTCCGCGTTAGAGGGACCATGATGTCTGCGGAAATCCAACTTGGCCATTCCTTCCAGCCAACTTGGTCGTTCCTGCCAGTATCCATACTTGGCCATTCCCTCCAGCAACTTAGTCGTTCCCGCTAGCAGCAATGCTTGGCCATCCGCCCCAACGGGCCATGCTCGTTTGTGCCAGTGGCCAATGCTTGTTCGTCCCCTGCAGCGACCAACCTTCTTGTCTGCAGCAACAATCCTTATCTCTTGGCCTTAAAAAAGATCTTAGGTCATAATACGTTGGCTATCTATCAACTTGGTCATGGACAAGCTAGGGCCACAACATCGTGGCCAAAATGAAGCTGTGACTTGGCAACAAGAAGTAGTCCATGACTCCACTAATTCCTACAAGAAATCAAAACGTGTTACATGGGGGGGAATCTTTATGGGGTATTCGTCTGGTGGTTTACAACAACATGCGGCGTGGCAACACCCCATGATCAGAAAGTAACGCATATTGATGACAGTTTAGAGCAGTTGAAAACATGATGGAATGGTAGTATAGAAGCTTCCCTAGTATAGCAGACATGACTCTACCATTCCATCCACGATCTCCATCTTTCCATCCATTCACTAATTCCACTACTTACGAGGAAACGGTTTGTGAGTCTTAGAACTATAAATAGACTCCTTTGTCTATTCAACAGAACAAACTTATAATTCTCAAGCTCTGATCTTCTATAGTTCAACAACCTTGTACACACACAATTCGTCAGTACTGTATTCCTCAACTTTACACTTCTCTGCCTCCTTAAAGATCAATGCATCTCCTCTCCTTGTAATCGAAGCAGGACGTGAACAGCCATTGTCACTGTCTTGGTTTAGGTTCGTCATGTAAGATTTTGATCCCTAAACCTAAATAAAGTTCTTCGACATTACATTGTTTTACCTAGGATCAAATTGTAGGTACAAACGATGAACCAACAAGCATAAACCTGAAATAATTGGAACCCCAAAGTAAGCACAACTTCATCAAATTTCTAGTACCAAGCTCCCGATGCCTGCTTGAACCCGTAAAAGTGGACTTGTTTAACTTACACACGAAAATTGGATAAGAACAGTCTTGGATACAAGATGGTTGAACCATGTAAACATCTTCCATTTAATTCCCTTGAAGAGAGGCATTGATGACATCAAGTTGCCTTACTTTTGCATAGCAAGTCTCTGATTTCGTTTTTGTTTGCTTGTGTGAATCACGTGGGAATGTGAGAATCAATCAAAGCGGATACATAAGATGCAATGCAACAGTATCATATTTGTTAGAGAATTGAGCGTAAGGCATAAAACTTCTAGTTTTGCTCCTGGTGGTAATAATGTGAATCATCTTGTCAGCATGAGAAGTGGGAATAATTGGAGACTCTGGGACCGGAGATTAAGGTTGATTATGGATGACACGGATAAAAGTGAATGAAGTTTGATTTGGAGGAGGTAAAACGACTGGCGTGAGTAGGGCTGCACAGCGGGTAGGGTGGGTAGGATATGGCCTATATCCGCCACCCTCCCCGTTTACTGGCGGTTAAGAAAATCTTTACCCGCCACCCTACACGCTAAATAATGGATAGGGTAGGATACGGTTAAAAAACTGGCGGGTAGGATAGGATTGGCGGGTATGAGCAGGGTATGTGCACCCCTAGGTAGGGTGGGTAGGATATGGCCTATACCCGCCACCCTACCCGTTTACTGGCGTTTAAGAAAAATTTTACCCGCCACCCTACCCGCTAAATAGTGGATAGGGTAGGATACGGTTAAAAAACTGGCGGGTAGAGTAGGGTTGGCGGGTATGGGTAGGGTATGTGCACACCTAGGCGTGAGAGACGAAAAGATAAGAAATAGAGAAGTGATTATAGTTGAATTGCTTTGAGTTTTCAAATCGTAACCGAACCCATGCCAATATGAGACATAACCACTTCTTAATCTTGTTTCTGGTGGTGGTGTTATTTTCTTGGAGTCATTAGTATACGGATTCCAAATGATAATGTCCATTCGGTTAGATTCATAACACAAGTAAGCCATTACAAGAACTAAAATACGTAACTGCATATGTTCCCATTGGTAACTAAATGAGAAACTGTAGTACTTAATGTCGAAAATAATAAGCCGTACTCAACACAACAAATATTCTCAGCTTAGTCATATACGATACCCCATGATCATCACCATATTGCAAAGCATGGTTAAGTTGGAGCTTAACAAAATTAGAGCTTTCAATAAGATTGTACCAAGACTTGCATACACACCTGAATCTTAAGGTAGGCTTAACTGGTACTCCTGGTAAGCTCGCCGTCGCAGCTGATCCTTGTTCTTCAGAAGATATTTTCTTGAAAGGTTATCGCAAGAGTTAGCCAGTTAGGGTTTCTTCAAATAGTTTTTCTCTAAACTTGTTACACGATCTCCAATTTAATGTTGACTAGACTAGCTAGCTACAAGGTCCAGTTCGGTGTTGGGTCTCCAGCAGGCTTTACACTGGTGGACATGAATCTTGACCTGCGCCCCTATGCTGCGATGTTCTGCCCGAGACGCCTACAGATACCAAGGACTTGCCTGGCCTGCCTGAACACTGCCCAGAGGAAGCAGGCTTTTACTGTATTCTAATTTGTTGGGGCTATGATGGGTTTAGTCTAAACATATTAGTGCAATGCATTAGCCGAAAATAACCAAATATTGTGAATCTGTGATTCATAGTTTAAACAATAATGAGGGCAAGGAAACGCACAACTTTGATTAAACAAAGGTCATCCTAAATTACACGCATCTGAAACTCGAGGTGAATCTATAAACAGTTCTTCTGGTACTTGTCATAAGAACAAGAGAACATGCAAACCTTCATTTAATTTACAAGTATGCACAATCCGAGTGGGTTGAGTTCATGCGCATTCACCCATTGAGCTAGATCAAGCAAGAACGCTTGCTGTTTATTACAATGTCAAAACCACACAGACCAAGTTTATGGAAGCGGGCGAGCCACTACAGAGACTAAACTTCCATCACAATTACAATGTAAAAACCTACAACTGTAAAATCTGCAGACAGGCGTAAGAAATTTATAAGCACTTGTGTTTTACAAATAAGGTCTAATATGCATTACTGCTATTACAAGCATTGCAAGCACATGCTAAGTAGGCCGCACAGGACAATATTACGGTACGTCCTAGTTCAGTCGGCATGAACGGAAGTGACATACATATGTAAAATCTAAAGGGTACACGGAATAGTAAAATCTAAAGGGTACACGGAAAATAAGTTTATTTGGTTCAAGCAAAAGATAGATAAACAATGTTGTTACTATGAAATTGCAAAAATGATTTGAGGCGGCAATGATCAAAGAAAATAAGTTTCTAGATTTAGTATTCACCTAAGCCATAAGAATCGAGTAAAAGGAAGACAAGAGTAGCGAGTCTGAAAAGTGATACCTACACAAACTAGAGAGACTACATACTTATTTATAAGCTTTATTAAAGTTGAGATAAGAATAGATATTCACCTTCTTCGGCTTATTGTGAGTCTGTGACCTATTGACCCCAAACAAGTACCCAAATAATCGAGGACAACAATATTTTTAGCCAAACGTTAAGCCTATTGGATTAATAGAGCTTCATTGACTTCAGAACTTTCAAAACCCCTGGAATTTGGTAAATTATTAGGTGACACTAAGCTCCCCATGAAATCCCATGTGGAGATCACTGCACAGCCGTTAATCACAAGTTTGGTGAACTCTTTATGTTTCGGATCATACAAATAAGACTTGGAGCAACCCACATGTACCAGAATCACACCATTCTTGAAGGATTGCTTCGGATACATATTTCCAAATGCACCATTACCACTTGTTTCTCCCATAGTGAACATTTTAGTCCAAGATCCGTGTACGCCATAGTTCATCATCCATACCTTGCAACATGACATGTACACACAACCAATTAGGTAAAGACAACCTCCCAAAAGACGAACATGTATAAAATCAATAACACTGTATGGAAAATTTTGCGGTGGTGGAGTTACTTCGAATGCTTCCCTACCAATATCGAAAGAAGCTATCATTCTAGGGTCTTCATTACCCCTGGGAATTTCCACCCAATAAAAAACTCCTTCAAAAAACACCAGATCTCCGTGTGGATATAAGAAAGGGTTGTCCCGATATGTCTTCCACAAATCTAAGTTTATTAAGTAGACCGTGATTTCACTGTACTTACCCCTAATGTTTGCAATTCGTGCAAATTTATAATCTTCTGATTTCAAATCATAACTGAAACCATAGTTTTACCTGACATGAAAACCTCTTGATTTCATATCTGTTTCTACTGGTGATGGTATCTTCTTGTAGTCTTTAGTACACGGATTCCAAATGATAATCTCTTTTTGAGATGATATATAACAAACTAAGCCATTACAAGAATCTATAATGCGTCCGCGTCGCATTTTATGTTCTGAAGGGTAATCAAATCGAGCAACCATACTACTTAATGTTAAAGATGATGAATCGTAATCAACACAACAAATCTTTCCCTCACATTTATATACAACACCATGTTCACCATGTTTCAGAGAATGATTAAGTTGGAGTTTAGCAAAATGAGGGTTTTTAATAAAATTGCACCAAAATTTGGATACACACCTGAATCTTGAGAGAGATTTCACTGGCAATCTTTTTAGAATATCAATTATGATCTCTTCTGGAATAAAGCTCACCATTGCAGCTGACTCTTGTTCTGCTCTTCTGGAAATAGGTGTTCTTTCTGCTGTAAAGCTTTGAAAGATCCCCATTATACTTTCGCTCTCTTTCGGGGGTTAGTCCTCGAGTGATTTCGGGGGAGTTGAGTGTATTTTAAATTTCAGGAATTTTGAGAGAGTTTGAGAGAGTGTAGTGAGTTTGAGAGAGTTTTGTGTTTTTGAGTTCAGGGAGTTTGGGGGAGTGTAGAGAGTTTATTAGAGGGAGTTTGGGGGAGTTTGAGAGAGTTCACTCCTAACTCATTCTCTTTTAAGAAACAATAAACCCTTATTTGCAAATAACATTGATCTTTAAAAAAAAAATGATAATGATCATATCTCTGTATCAATAGTATGTTATTTTGTGCAACGAGATAATTTTTTTCCCCTTCAATTTAACGGTCTCCATACAATTCTAACTCCCTTTGTTCACGAACATTTTCCCACATATCATCCGCTATACTCTTTCTCCATGCATTAGCTTCTTGACGTTGTTGTTCAGGAGTTTGTTGTGTCAACTCAATATTCCACAACACACTCGTTATACTCTTTCTCCATGCATTTGCAGTACTAATACTTACCTGATCCTTTTGAAATTTTTACGGTACACTTACAACTCAATATTCCACAATACACTCAAAAATCATAGCATTCCAACGGTTCATTAAAAAGATACATTACTCAGAACCCGACTACTTTCAATACGTGCATACAGAATTCAGTTCCGAATTTCTCACACTTTACCTAAAGTGATCAGAACTTCATGAAATTTCTACAGTAGGAAACCTTCATATATACAAACATCATACTAAAATTTCAGCTTTGTCCGATAAGCGAAGAATGAGATAAATAAGAATCAGTCCCCTATTCGGGATTTAAACTCAGCAGACCATAGTCATATATTGTGCAAGCTTTTCAGTAGCAAACGTGACCTGATCCGCGTGAAAATTTTACTGTACTTCTATAACAAGGTAAACTACGACATACTCAAATTTCATCATATTCCAACGGTTGAATTTAAAGATATCATTATAACAAAAGCACCGTATGAATTGGCTAAAACACGCCAATACGGAATGAAGTACGCCACTGTGTTGAACTTTGGCATATAGAATAAAAGAGAAGTATGTGTCTAAATAAGATGACTTAACAAGTGATAGTGATTCTCAATGACACCCATACAAAGTAGCAAGCCAATTAATGCATGATGACATAACAAATTATGAAGATAGCTGTAAAGGAATTCTGTTTCACCGAAACACAGTTTCAGATTGTCCAATCTTTGCAGTACTAATACTTACCTGATCCTATTTAAATTTTTATGGTACACTTACAACTCAATATTCCACAACAAACTCAAAAATCATAGCATTCCAACGGTTCATTAAAAAGATACATTACTCAGAACCCGACTACTTTCAATACGTGCATACAGAATTCAGTTCCGGATTTCTCACACTTTGGTGTACCTAAAGTGATCATAACTTCATGAAATTTCTACAGTAGGTAACCTTCATATATACAAACATCATACTAAAATTTCAGCCTTGTCCGATAAGCGGAGAATGAGATAAATAGGAATCAGTCCCCTATTCGGGATTTAAACTCAGGAGACCATAGTCATATATTGTGCAAGCTTTGCAGTAGAAAACATGACACGATCCGCGTGAAAATTTTACTGTACTTCTATAACTAGGTAAACTACGACATACTCAAATTTCAGCATATTCCAACGGTTGAATTTAAAAATATAATTATAATCAAATCATGCAATTTCTTACCAAGATCTTTTGAACCACAAATTAGGGTTTTGACAGAGAGAGAGTATCCACAAAAAAAACTATACACACAATCAAAATAAACAATCATGGAGATCAAAGATATGAAAAACAATCAAAATAGTACACAAATCAAACTATTATAAACAATCATGGAGATCAAAGAAGAAAAAAACATACTTGGAAAAAAACGTTTCCTCTTCTTTCTCCTATGGTTTTCTACGCACCAAACTCCTTCCCAAATCTCTACTCTTTTGAGAGATTTGTTGTGAGACCAAAATACACTAAAAACTCCTTCGAACTCCCCAAAGCAACCATCTCCCTAGTATTGTAGGGTTTTATGACTAACAGGGAGTTCAAGAGCTTTTTTTAAACTCCCCAGCGACTAACAAGTGTTTTCTAGAGAGATTAGGAGACTCCTCTAAACTCCCCCACGACTAACGGAGATTTGGAGAGACTCCCTCAAACTCCCTCAGGACTAACAGGAGAAAACCTAAATACATTAAAATCTCTCGAACTCTCCCACGACTAACCCCCTGAACAATCAATAACAAGCATAAGAATCACATGATGTCATCGAAAATATGATGTATAAACTAACATATGACAAGGTTTACCGCTACATTAACCCGAAAAATAATGAGTTTTTGTATGACAACAGTTAGAGTTTGAGAAAAATATAAAGATAAATTTATCTCTCCACAAAAAGATAGTTCAAACTTCGGATCCAAACAGTTCAATAGCTGAAGAGCAGAATGTTATCAATCAAGCAATGTTAGGTACGGCATAACAGAAAAGAAACCTTACACACAACGCCCTCATATCCTTAATAGAAAATCAATGGATTCTAATGACATATATGAGTTGGAACGGTATATACAGAGAGAATATTATCGGTACAATATCACGTTATCACAGTATTCTCCGATTGAGTTTTATGAGTCTAAAAAAGATTTGATTAAAGTTTATTACAATAGGATCATATATATAAATGAAAAGTGAAAACAAAAATTCGAGATGACAAAATTTAGACCATTTAAAAAATTAGACAAAGATTGGTGTGGCATTACGTTTAGCGTAGAATTTGATGACACTGACGAAATCAACAATGCGGGAAAAAATTATACAACTCATTTATTGTCACGTGACAGTAAAATGCTTTAGCTTATTTACCGAGGAAAACTTTCAAAGACTTACGAGTGGATGGATGCAAACGAACTGCAAAGACGTCTTTACAACATTAAAAAGATAGATAATTTTGTTTTCCATATATTCTTTGAAAAAGAAAATACTACAATAAATAGACGGATAAATGATTTCATTCCTAAGAAAGCAAATAACAGACCAGATACATGAGTCTTTTCACAAACCATGAATTTTAAGAACAAATGGAAGAATTAGGAAAATATCACTACATAAATGAACTAAAAGTAAAAAAGACAAGAATGTTGAAATTTAACATTCAAATAACTTTTGCGGTAAAAATATGGTGTAAGCATGGATAAAATTTTGAATCGAGAAAGAATGAAAATATGCAAAGAAGGTCTTATAGTATAAGAAGCTGTCGAAAGATTATGGGAAATTTAGTTCAATTCAAAGACATATAGATTTGGTTAAAATTTGAATGATTAACAGTATGATTAAAAGGTAATGCCTGCTACATTTTATATTAAACTTGATGGTTGTTTTCATGTAGTTTTTTTAATTGATCAACATACGTTGCTTCTATCTTATTTTGGTTGAACGTGATAACTTCAATAAAATGAAATTAAATAAAGTGATTGATATTTTTTAAGTTTAAGATATATTTTATTAGAACTGTGTGCCTAAATATAAACTGACTCTATTACTATGTACCGATGTTATAAAAATGTAGGTACCATGTATGCACACGTAAGACTGTAAGGAAAGGTTGAGCCGAGACCGTAAGGCCCCGGTGATACCTAGTATAGATTACATGAAAAAACAAGTTACTTCTCTTTTTTTTTAAAATAAGCTTGTTTCACATACAAATTACACAAGAAACAAGTCAATTTGTATATCAAACAAGTCTTCTTCTTTTGAAACCGAGGGGTACTTTTGAAGGAAAGAATGCTCATTGAGCATACAAATTGCCCTCTTCATCAAATTGACGAGGCCTTTGGCCCCAAATGAAGGAGAAAGCAGTGCAATCAATTACTTTAGGAAGTGATGTTTAAATTGTCCCAGGGAGTAGATGGTAGTTCATCATCAACCAAATAACTGACCAAAATGATTTTGTTATCTACCGACCATGTACGTACATAGCTTCATTATCACTCGCTATTTTAATTACGTGCCTCTGGTCCACGTGGATATTCATCCACCCGTCTGTCCAACCATTCTTCTCTACTTACTCACCCCACTCTCGGACTCACTATAAGAATCAATCTTCTCTTGTTTTCTATTTTCATCATCATCAAACACATTTCTCATTCTTGGTGTGAACACATAAATCACGAAGTCATCCACGTATTCACAAAAAATATTTGCATACATTCTAATTCTAAAATTGTACGTTGTATGTGTAAAGGGGATGATTATATCGATTCATCGACTCAAAGCCTTCGAGCTTGTCATTGTCTAGTCGAATATTATCATAAGTAATGTTCGTATAAAGGAATAAACAGAGAATCAAGTATAAATGTAAAGCACATGAAGTACAACGCTGAATGTAAAGGGCTGAAATGTAAATAAGACAAAGATTTACGTGGTTCGGCACTAAGGCCTACATCCACGGGGCTGGTGTTTCACTATGTATTGAATGGTTACAAAGATAGTCGAATGAATTTAGAGTATACATAGGTCTGCGGAAGTAGGGGGATTACTTACTCTTCCTATTTCTCTCTCCTATGTTTTCCTCTAATTGCTCTGGATTGGTCGACCCCTTCTCTCTTAGTGGAGAGGGGTATTTATAGAGTTGAAACGTGGGTCCTACTTCTGAGATGTCGTTGCAACCTTATCTTCTTGTGCTTTGTGCCCATTACGCAGAGGTCTTCGGCGTATGCTGCGGTCTAAGCTTGAATACGAAGAGCTATCCTCGCTTATTCCACGAGCTGGTTGACACGTGTATATCTCTTGGTATTTAATGCGGGCAGTTGGACGTCCGCTTATGTCAGACAAGTGTCTCTTAGTCTGATCACATCCGCGTCAGTCCAACTCTCTCTCAGCCGTTGATCTTGGATCTTCCTCGGGATAGGATGTACTAAAACCCAAGGGGTATTATCTGGTGCTCATCTTTTCCATCATACCTCTGTGATCCTCAGTCCCTGACCGTCAGATCTGCTGACCGGTGATATTTTCTGATGAGATGCTCCCCTAGGTTATGACTGCTTGTTATCATGTTTTGATGTCTCGCGTTGCATGCTTTCCACGTGTCTCTTCCTGTACACATGGTGGATGATGAAATGTGTACATACAATTTGCCCCTCTTCTTATGATCTGGGCGTATTTTGCAGTTTAGAAGAAGAAAGATCGTCATACACGTTTTATCTCTCCTGAAATAACTTCCCCTATAAATACGGGCACGTTTCCCATTTTTGCATTAGCTGCTCCTTGGTACGAGGGACATTTATTGTCTTCTCTAGATTTATCAATAGGAAAGAGAATGTGTAAATAACTTTCATCCTCTTCTTGTCACTGTTCATCCTCTTCATGTGTTTTTTGTTTTCTATTCTTGTTCTTTAGTTATTTATTATCGTCGTCCTTGTGAGGAAGATAACAACATTCAATTTTCTGACTCTTTCGCTCTCGGCTGCTGCTGCCCCTGTATCAAAGATAACTTGCTTTTGATATCTCTGATCTTTCTATCTTCGACTGTGGTTGGTGCTTGTCGTCCTCTTTTATACAGGTATGGGGTTTTTCATTATTTCCATCATTGATTCATCTATTTTTTGTTGTTGTATCTACCCGTTTGTCTTCTGCTGCTGTTCTTTTGGCTTTGTGATGAAGAACACATATGTCGAAGCATATATGCTTGCCCTTGTTCTTTGTTACAATGTCTATAAGTCTGTATCTAAGTATCATCTCTGGAGTCTGATGGGGTATTTTTGGTTATTTTCAGATTTTAGGGTTTTTGATGTTAATCCAGATGAACCATCAGTTTATGGGTTTTTTGATCTTTAGTGATCCCCTCGTATTCTTCTCTAAACTGTTTTTGTGTTTCCTTGTAGCTATGTCTGATCGTCCGCGGGCTCCTTACCAGACCCCGCCGTCTAGTCCGCCAAGATCCCCTCCGCTTAGAGATTCTTAAAGATCTCCACTTGGGGAAGGTTCTTATAAATCTTCGCAATCGGATCCTCGTGGTCATAGGTTTTCATCTTCCTCTGGTGCGAAGGCTTTTCCTACTAAGAAAGGGGATCTGCCGAAGGGTCCTTCTGGGTCTAGGTATGCTGTTAACCGCGCTCCTTCTCGTCCTCGTGAAGATTCTAGGAGTACGCAGGCTCCTCCTCGTGATGATTCTAGGAGTACACGGGCTCTTCCTCCTCGTAATGAAACATTGGATGTTCCGCCCCTTCATTCAATGGCTCCTCCTTCAGTGCCCTTGCAGAGTTCTTTGCTGCCTCCTCCAACGGTTTCTTTCAAAGGGAAGTACTCCAAGGGTACTATGTCGAAAGCCGATCCGTCTAAAAATCTTCCTTCCAAAAGGAAATCTTCATAATTGAGTACTACGTCATATTCCGCAGACGAGGAAGAAGCTGCCCCCGTGATACGCAGCGTTTCAGTTGGTAAGAAGAAGGTCACTTTCAAGCATATTGATCTTGAGATGTTCAAGGAAAAACATGAGCTTCAAGCTTTTGAGGTTCGCTTCTATGCCCCTGACGATGATATCACTTATGAACTCCTCTCTAAGTATCAGTTTGACGAGTTCCATCTGTTGACTACGGTTGGAGCCTTCGAGGCGGGTCTCATGTTTCCCCTGTATAAGTCGGGTGACTCCTTTTATTATGATGTGCTGGCTAGTTGCGAAGGTTCTTCCACAAACACTCATAATCGTTCTGTGTCACAATTGTCTGGGAATTATCTTCGTGCACTGAAGGAATGTTACCTGCGGAGCAAGGGAGAGACTATGATGACCTGCTACGTTCCAAATCCTGCTGAGAGAGAGTGGTACACTCCTCAAAATTTTAACAGTTCCTTTGGGGATTATGTCAACAGTAGGAATCGTAAACCGTGGAGTGTTAGTCTTCGTAACATTGCTGCTCCTCGGGGTGAAATTCGTCTTTTGAGTGAGGTGAGTGATGCCAAGCTGAAGTATGTTCCTGGTACTGAGGGATCTTCTAAACGGAAACTCTTTCCTTCTCGTGAAAGGATTAAGCGTGATCATGATTATGAGTGACATGCTACTGTCATTGAAATAGTTGGCCCTTGGGCTTATGGTTGGATTCCTGGTCCGCGCGGTTGGCGTCCTTCTGAAAACAGCAAGCCTCGTGAAACTCCTCCTGCTCGTTATGGAGATTTCTGTCCTTGACGTCCGAATTTCGCGGGAATGAATTTTCCTTACGCTCTTGATGTCGTTGATGGAGATGAGGAGGAGGGTTCTGGTGCTACCCATCCACCGAAGAGTGCTGCTACTGCCAAGGTACAGTTTCTTCCTATATTCTCTATTCTATTTTCCCTTTTTTCCTTAGTTGAAAAAAAACATTTTTTAAGTGAGGGAGAAAATGAGCCTTTGTTGGGACGTGTACTGGTTTGTAGGTGTCGAAGAAGAAGAAAATTGGACCCAAACAATCTTCTACTGTTGTGACCGGTGAGGCTGAGGTTTATGAGGAGGTCACTAGTCCTGTGAACGAAGGGTATGCTGAGGATGAAGAAATGTCTGATTGGAGAAGAACGTACTGATACTTCTCCTCCTGATGACGAGGGTGGCAATGGTGAAGAAGAAGTTTCCGCGGGTGGTGATGGTGAGTCTGAGGGTAATATTGCCGCAGGTGGTACTGGCAAGGGGGGATCTGCCCCTGTTGGCGATAATATTGGTGGTGTGGGTACTCTTCCCGTTATTTCCCCTGAATTTTATTTTGGTAGGATATATTCCGCGGGGGAATCCTTTGATGTAAACGCTGCCATGGGTCTTGCCGAAGACTTCTCATTGCTTTCCCCAAATGATGATTGGGATGTGCTTGGGAATCTTGGTAAAGAAGGTGCCACTGGTCAGCAGGCTGAAAACGAAGGTGGTCATGCTGAGGGTGGTGATGTCGAGACTTGCGCGGGTGAGGAGATAACAACCAAGGGGAAGTCTGCGGTTGAGTCTCCTTCAGAGGATTTCCCTTACTCGCTAATGCCTGAAGGTGAAGATGCCATTTTGGCTTGGATTAAGAAGAAGAACCTGAGGTTCGTCCCTAACCCTGCCCCAGTGGTCACTGGTGAGAAGAATTCTGACGCTTATACTCGTCAGATGATGCAATTGTCTTCTGAAGCCCGCGTTGCTGAGATGTGGGAGAAGAATCTGAGAGCTTCGGAAGCTAACCTAGTGGTTGACCCTCCCTCCTCTGTTGATGATATGATGTCCATAGCTGATGGGTACCAATACGGTTTTCCCCAGCAGCGTGTCTTAGAGGTAAATCCTTGTACTTTTTTCTTCATGATATCCGAACATTGTATTCTTCGTGATATCCGATCCCTTTGGTATAATAATGTTTGCTGTTTGTGACGTAGATGATGAGGAGCGAACATTGTAACCATGTTCTATACCAATTCTTCAAAGCAAAGTCTTTAAAGTTAGAGGCTAAGCTTCTTCATAGAGAAGAGGAACTATCTGCGGATGAAGTGAAAATAAGTGAACTGATGGGCCGTCTGAAGAAAAAAGAACAGCTGGGTAACGTTGAGGAGAGTATCCGTTCGGAACTTGCTATAGTCCGCAACGAATTGGAGCAGACTCGTAGAAATGTCTCGTCCCTCACAGGTTCATATGTTACCGATCTTTCACTCCTCGTGATTCCCTATTTGTACTTTGGTGTTCTGTCTGAGTCTCCCCACCCTATCTTCAGTGGGTGGAGTCCCCGAGCTGATATGGCTTCGGAAAGAAAGGGAACGACAGAAATCCCGCATTGCAGAGTTGGTGGGTAAGTTGAAAAGCGAAGCCGTAAAGTGGAACGCTCGTGCTGATGAGCACAACGCCTTAGCAGCTGAGTGGCGTGAAAAGCGAACACTAATGGTTGATATGTAAAATAAGTACAACCATGACCGTCGTCTGTTTAATGGTACGCTGCTATGGACACGTGATAACCTGCGGGAAGCTCGACGACATGCTTCAGACTTAGAGGCTAGAGTGCGCCTTTTGGAAGGAGAGTTACAACAAGCTCGTTCTTTCTTAGGCCCCGGGGTTAGGGATAGTATGATGCATCTTACCGAAGAAATAGATAATGCTAGGGCTGAGGTCGACGCTCTTAGTAAAGCCCTAGCAGCGTCTCGAGCTGATGTTTCCCACCAAGTGGAGTATGAGAGAGATCTTGAAGTAAATGTGTATCGACTCCATAAAAGGATGGGGGAGATGAATGATGAAGTCAACCATCTTTGTCACTTGGATTCAATGAAGCAGGTAGACTTAGACGCGAGTCAATTTGCTCTTACGAACCTTCAAATGGATTATAAGAAATTATCCGACGAGTATGACTTTCTTGATGAGGCACGTGACGCAGTTGTTAATGAGTATGAAGAGGCTTCGGCTAATGTCGAAGGTATAACCTCGTTTTATCGAGTGTAATTCTGTTATTTCTTTGTTTTAACCCCTTGGTAGTTCTTGTTTTCAGCACTCGAGGGACAGCTTCACACAGCAAATGATGAGCTTAAAAGGACTCAATCTGCCTTAGTGCAGCAGGAGGGACAAGGTAACTATTTCAAAGGGATGGACGCGTCTCGTGAGGAAGCAGCAGAGATTTCCTCTAAAGAGGCGGAACGCCTATCTGCATTGTTGTCTCAGGCCCACCAGCGGACCGCTGTTATCACATATAAAGCTCGATGTCAGCTTTCTGAGGAGACCAACAAAGTCCTAGACAAGATTGAACTTGATCTTAAAGTCGAACATGGTCTTGTCAAGAATTATCCACGTCGTCCCCTACCCACGCCCTTTCCTGGTTCTTCTGGGCCTTCTTCAGGTGGTAGCGTACCTTCATCTCGCAAAGACAACCCTGTTGATGGAGCTGTATCGTCCAAGTAGATTTCTTTTATTAGTCATAGAAAGTTCATCCTTGTTGATTATATAATTTCGGATCATTTTTTGATGTGTTTCTTGCTCTATCTTATTTGCTGAACTTGTAATCAACTCTTTATGAAATGGATCATCCTTTTGGCATATCTGCGTTATCAATTCATTTTTATTTTAAGTATTGTGAAGCTTTAAATTAGAAATAACTTACTTTGTAAAAAGTTAAGAGTGTTTGGGTGCGACATCGAAGGTAAATACCTTCGTGATCGTCTTGAGACCTGTCACCCCGCTGGCGAATCCTGGGCCAGAGGATTCCTAAACGGTGGGGTCCGAGGCAGCGTTCTAGGATATGGGATGCTTATTTGAAATATTTACATGCACCCATTCCGTCGACCCGCTGCCTTAAAATTGGTTGGGTATCTTTTTCTGCTGGGTGCCTTCCCCCTGGTCTTACACTCATAGACACTGATAGGGGAATCCTGAGAGATTGTAGATTAACTACTTTCCCCAATATTGTTAATTTATTATGTAATGTACATGCGTTCACCCAACGGGCCTTTTGACCATTTCGTTTGCTTGAAGATTTTGCAAAACGTTTGTTTGATTGATAGGTTGAGGCCTGCTACTCCTCGTCCAGAGATAGAAACATGTAGAGCGGTTATGCTGACTTCTTCTTCTGGTATTCTTCACGAAGGTGCAAAGCTGCGCTGCTCCTATGGGTAGTACGGTTTGATCTATTTAGCATTCCAAGGGTGTCGGAGGACCTCGCCTTTCAGATTGCGAATGTAGTAGGAACCGTTTCCCGCAATTTCGTGTATTATAAAAGGTCCTCCCCATGTAGGTGCTAACTTTCCCCATTTTTTCTCTCGTTGATACTGCGGGATTGTTCTTAGCACATAATTCCCTTCTACAAAATTTCGAAGCTTAACCTTTTTGTTGTATTCTCTCGCTAATCTTCGTTGATGATTTTCCATCTTTTGCAATGTTGCTTCCCTCCTTTCTTACAGGTCGTCCAGTCTCTCTAACATCATATCTGTTGTGAGATTTTTCTCCCACGCTTCGGTCTTTGTGGTTGGCATGAGGATCTATGTTGGGATGACTGCTTCAGCTCCATAAGTGAGGAGAAATGGGGATTCCCCAGTGGAAGATCTTCGTGTTGTCCTGTATGCCCATAATACATTGTGTAGCTGCTCACACCACCGCCCTTTATGTTTGTCTAATTGCTTTTTGAGGATAAGGGCGAGGGTCTTGTTAGTATCTTCCGCTTGTCCGTTGCTTTGAGGGTATATGGGGGTGGACTTGTTCTTCCTAATTTTGAAAGTGTCGAAGAGCATGTCTATATTTTTCCCCTGTAATTGTTTACCATTATCGGACATGATTTCCGATGGTATGCCGAACCTGCAAATGATGTTTTGGAATATGAAAGTAAACACATCCACGTCTCTGATCCTGGCTAAGGATTTAGCTTCCACCCATTTACTGAAGTAGTCTGTGGCTACTATCAAAAATCATATTTTCCCTGATCCTTCGATGAAAGGCCCAACGATATCTATGACCCATTTTGCAAATGGCCACGGACTATCCAAAAAATTTAACGTTGTTGCTGGTGCGTGTATCTTTTTGGCGAAAGGCTGACATTCTTCACATCGTCGGGACATTCTTGCGGCATCTTTTATCATTGTGGGCCAGTAATATCCTTGCATTTTCGCTTTGTCGGCTAGTGATATCATGCCGCTATGATTCCCTGCGTCACCATAATGGATGTCGTTTAGAATTCGATGCCCCTCTTTCCTGGATAAGCAACGTAGTAACGGTCCGAGGAAATATTTCTTGTACATGACCCCATCCCTAAGATCATATCTTCTTACTTTGGAGAGTATTTTCCTAGCTTGTTTATGATCCGCGGGTAAGATTCCATCTTTGAGAAACGCATGAATCACCATTCTCCAATCATCTTCGTTGCTGAAATCTTCGTCTTGATTTGCTCTTGACAGGATATCTTCTTCGTCAAAATCGTTATGGATGTATTCTCCCACCTGATCTTCGATATTTTCTTCCACTGTATCTTGATTGGTAGCAAAGGAGAATTATGGTGCAATTGAAGGCTCGTATACCCTTGTTATTTTGATATCTTCGATATTCTTGTCCTTCAGCATGGATGATATATATGGTAGGGAATCCGCGTGCCTGAGATCTCTCCTGCATAAGTGCCTGAACTTGATGTTCGGAATTTGTGATGCCAATGTTTGGACCAAGGCCATGTAAGCTGAGAGGGTGTCGTCATATACATTGTATTCGAACCCTATTTGTCGTATGACAAGATGCGAGTCACTTGTCAGTCTTACATCAGTTACCCCCATATCTATTATCAAGCGGAGGGCATGTACGACGGCCTCGTATTCGACGATGTTGTTAGTATGCTCTTTGAATTCTAACCTGAGTGCCTGTACGATCCTTTCTCCAGTTGGGGTGGTGATGACAATGCCTATTCCCGCCCCTTCCTTATTTTTGGAACCATCAACGAAGACTTCCCATTGTCTTTGACTCGTGGGTTCGAGGACATCAACTGGATCCTTGTTTTCCTCGTCAACTTCTGGTATGCCCCTAATCTCTTCATCGTTGTCCAGGGGTAGGTCTGCTAAGAAATCCGCCAATACTTGGGATTTTTTGGAGTGTTAAATTTCATGGATGATGTTGAATTGGTCCAGGTGGGTGTTCCACTTGGCTATTCTCCCTACTTTCCCCGCGCTTTTGAGGACTGCTTCCAATGGTACTTTGCATGGGACGCGGATGAAGTGAGTTAGGAAATAGGTTCTCAGCTTTTGAGTAGCCCATATTAATGTCAGGATGAGTTGTTCGATCTTCGTGTAATTCCTTTCCGCAGAATTGAGGGTCTTGCTGACATAATAGATAGGTTGTTCTATCTTCGTATTGGTATTGACCAGCACTGCGCTAACTGCGTCTTCTGTCGCTGCTATGTATAGTGCCAAAACCTCATCGGGATCAGGTTTTTGTAGGATCGGAATTGAAGCCAGGTATTCCTTGATTTTTTGGAAGGCTTCTTCACATTCTGCGGTCCATTCAAACTTACTCCCTTTTTTGAGAATATTGAAAAAAATGTTTGCATTTGTCTGAGGATCGGGCAATAAATCTGCCCAAGGCTGCTAAGGATCCATTGAGCTTTTGCACTTCTTTCAAATTCTTCGGAGATGGCATTTACACTATGGACTGAATCTTTGCGGGGTCTACCTCAATGCCCCTTTTTGTTACCAGATATCCGAGAAATTTCCCTGAGGTGACACCGAAGGTGCATTTTTCTGGATTTACTTTCATGTGATGTTTCCTCATTGCTTCAAAAATATCTCTCAGGTCTTGGTGGTGATCTTTGCGCAGCCTACTTTTGACGATCATGTCGTCAACATAGACTTCTAGGGTGCTACTAATCCATGGCTTGAAGATAGCATCGACCATTCTTTGATAAATTGCCCCAGCGTTTCGAAGTCCGAAGGGCATTCTAGTGTAACAATAAAGGCCGTGCGGGGTGTATAATGATGTGTGTTATTGATCTTCTTCTGCCAGGGCTACTTGGTTGTAACCAGAATATCCATCCATGAATGGTATCTCTTCATACCCTTCCACTGCTCAACCAGTTGATCTATGCTCGGTAGTGGATAGCTGTCTTTTGGACATGCCTTGTTGAGGTTAGTAAAGTCGATGCATATTCTAACCCCTCCGTTTTTCTTAGGAACGATGACCATGTTAGAGATCCATGTTGGGTACTTGACTTCCTTGATGAAGCCTTCTTCTAGTAATTTCCGGAGCTCTTTCTCTACTGCCTTATGATACTCCGGTGCAACTTTTCTTATTTTCTGCCTGAAAGGTGGCGTGCCTGATTTGATGCGTAGCTCGTGTTGGATTATTTTTGGATCAATACCCGGCATGTCTCCTAATTTCCAGGCGAATACATCCGCGTATTTATTTTAAGTAGTTTAGTTAAGGAAGCTTCTCTTTCTTCGTCCATTATGGTCCCTATTGTGATCATCTTCGGATTTTCTTCCGTTCCTATGTTGATTTCTTTTACGGGCTCCACTGGTGTGAACATCGGCTTCGGGTCCCCAATGACAGAGACGTTCTTTAATTGCTATTTGGTATGTTCTTGTCCTTCGCTGGCTGCTGAAGTACTTGCCTCTGTGTTAAGAATATTATCATTTTTTGTCAAGCCCTTCCCCGCGGTTTCCTTGAGGAACAGGTCTATGGCCTTTTCTTTCGCAACTTCTTTATTTTTGATCCTTCGGGTTTTCAGTGCTCTTCTTGTTCGTTGTTAATACGATCCTGAGTGGCCTGGCACTCCTTTGTAAAGACTCGATCTTCCTTGATTTCCATTACTCCCTCGGGTGTAAGGAATCTGAGATATTGGTAGTAAGTTGCTGCCACTCCCTTGAGTTTATGTACCCATTTTCGGCCAATAATGGTGTTATAGGGGGATGGGGCGTCTACCACGCTGAACCGTGTTTCTACCTTCATGGGATCGGCGTTCACCTGCAACACGATGTCTCTCAATGGCTTTGTGGGTGCTCCGTTGAACCCGTAGATGGTGTAATAAGAGGACATCAGCTGATCATCATTGGGCTTCATCCGTTTGAAGGTGTCGTAGAATAGAACATTAACTGAGCTTCCCCCGTCGATGAGGATCTTTTTGAGGTTACATCCGGCCACTGGTAGTGTGAGGACCAAGAGATCGTTATGGTATTCCATATCTTCTTCGATATCTTCAGTATCGAAGATGATAGGTGCGTCCATCCACTCTTCGTTCTCGTCCACCTCTACGCCATCAATCTTATATAACTCGCAGTGATCTTCGAATTGCTTTCTTAGCCTCTTTCCTATCTGTGTTGTAAGTGAGGGTCATACGGCTTCAGAACACGAAATGGTGTTGATTGTACGGTTTCCCTTTGGAAGTTGGACTTGCTTGGTTCGTTTGGATATATCCTCGGTGACTTCCTTTCGTATGTATTGCTTGAGTTCGCCAGCATCAATCAACTTTTGGATCATTATTTTGAGGTTTTTGCATTTCTCGGTCTGGTGAGCATTGAAGCAATGATACTCACAGTAATCTTTTGACTTCTCGGTCCTTGAGGGCTTTTTTCCCTTAGACCATGGCCACTCCAAATTTTCCCTTCCTTTGATCTCTCGCAATATCCGAGCGTAGCTAGCATTGAGCTTCGTATAAACCTGATCTTCGAATTTTCGATCGCCTTTTTGTCGATCATCTATTCGTTCCTTCCTATCTTCATACGGTCCTTCCACTGAGCTATTCCTTTTGGCCCCGCTGGTTTGTTCTGCGGAATTGGTACGGTTAGACCTTTGTGTTTTTTCCCTCGGGTTCTCACGCTGGATTTCTTCAAGACGAGCATACTTCTCAATAATTATTCGAAGATATCCTTCTGTTTTAGGTACGCTTCCGTGGATCTCAACAAACAGTGGAATCATTCGGTCTAATCCCCATTTGTAGTAGTTGATGCTTACTACGGGATCCACACTCTCTATAGATTGGCAGATCTTATGCCATCTGTTGGTGTATTACCTTGTGTTCTCCTTGTAACCAATTTCCAGTGAAAAAAGTTTATTCATTCCGGTGTTGACAGCTTTGTTGTACATGTAGGTTCTCAATAATTTCTCTGCGAGTTGATCATAGGAGTTGATGGAATCAGGTGGCAGGTTGTCAAACCAAGACAAAGCCGACCCCTTCAGACTTGATGGGAAATACCTACAGAGGACGGCGTCGTTTTGACTCCATCGGTCTAAGATACGATTATAATACCGAATATGTGCCGCGGGATCACTGGATCCGTCATAGCATTCAAAAGTTGGGACAGGGCACTTCAGCGGAATGGGGATGTTTTCCAGGCGATGAGTTAGGGGCGTGGAGTTAGCCTCTTTCATCACCTCTTCAAGCCTTCCTCCGCTTGTATGGATTTTAACTGCCTGATCTCAGCCATCATCTCATCACGCAGCTCTTCCATCGCGCGGTAATGTCCCACGTTCTCGTGCTCAGTTGAGCGTTTCTTTCTTCGGTCTTCACTGTCATAATAATCTGAGTCTTCGGCGGCATAATCCGGATCAGATGCACTTCTTCCCCTAGCGGTGTTTCCTAGGATGATTCTTCGGTCTCGATTAGGCTCTGGTGCCTTAAATTTTGCTTCGTCCAGTTATTGGCTGGTCTTCGTGCTTTGGGCAATCCGATCTTTTAAGTCTTGATTCTCTCTGGCCAACAGAGCTACGACATCTGGGTAGACCTGCTGGCTCTTTTTCAATTCTTCGAGCTCTACCATCAGTCGATGGGACTGGTTAGACACCTGATTGGGAGTTCCGGCTTGTACCCCTACGACCATGGTTCCCCCTTCATCTACTGTGTGTATTATGGGTGGGAGAGGATCATCTTCGATTGTTGGTATCTCCAAGTTTGGTCCCCTCGGTTGAGTTTCCACCCGCGGTGCTAAACCACTGGTATGGTTTGATTCTGACCGTTTGTTGACGGCATTCCGAAGGCTGGCGGGTGTGCGGGCTGATGTGCCATAGATTCTGCCACCCCTTCTCTTTGTTGATGGACTTGGTTTGTAACCAAAGTTTTGTTAGCTTCTGCAGCCTGGAGGGCCGCAACAGTTGCATTGCTCTTCGCAGCTGCTGCTTTGAGAGCCGCGGCTGCAATGGAGTTAGTGTTCATAGGTGAGGTGATTTCCGCAGCATTCTGCCTCTGATTAGCTGTCTTAGCTTTGTCTCCTTTCTGCTTACTTCGGGTCATGACCGGGGTAGTCCTCGGTGTCTCCTTTGATGAGGCTTTGGTTTTTACTGCCTCTAGTGTCTTTTCCATCTTGAGTCCTTTTTCTGCATAGGGGAATTTCAAATAAAGAGAACCAAAGATATCCACGAGGATCGAGTTAGTGTCATTCGTACCCGAAAAATATGTGGAATAAAAAGTGTTTATCTTAAGAAAGAAATGAGTTGCCCGAGGGCCTTAATAAAAGAAAAACATAAAGACTTCAACGGTCTTGTTTTCGCAATACAAATCCTCTAATAAACAATCATGGATCTACATCCGCAGTGAAGATAAAAAAAATATGAAATCTTTTGAAAAGGCAGATCCGTAGCGAAAAATCATGAATCTGATTATTAAGTCTTTTACTTAGTTTAAAAAACGCCGCACGTGCAAATCTGTGATAGATAGTCGTGGATTTATCTTCTTTGAAATGGTGTTTGTGAAGATAAAGACCATGAACCCAGAATAAAAAAGGTTTTGAAAGCACGCTGAACCCAGAATAGAGCACAGCCATAATGCGCGTTTAAGGTGAAATCACAGGATAAGATAAATCTTTTACCGGGACAAAGTCCCTGTTTCTAGCGCCAGATTGTGAACACATAAATCACGAAGTCATCCACATGTTCACAAACAATATTTGCATACATTCTAATTCTAAAATTGTACGTTGTATGTGTAAAGGGGATGATTATATCGATTCATCGACTCAAAGCCTTCGAACTTGTCATTGTCTGGTCGAATATTATCATAAGTAATGTTCGTATAAAGGAATAAACAGAGAATCAAGTATAAATATAAAGCACATGAAGTACAACGCTGAATGTAAAGGGCTGAAATGTAAATAAGACAGAGATTTACGTGGTTCGGCACTAAGGCCTACATCCATGGGGTTGGTGTTTCACTATGTATTGAATGGTCATAAAGATAGTCGAATGACTTTAGAGTATACATAGGTCTGCGGAAGTAGGGGGATTACTTACTCTTCCTATTTCTCTCTTCTATGTTTTCCTCTAATTGCTCTGGATTGGTCGACCCCTTCTCTCTTAGTGGAGAGGGGTATTTATAGAGTTGAAACGTGGGTCCTACTTCTGAGATGCCGTTGCAACCTTATCTTCTTGTGCTTTGTTCCCATTACGCATAGGTCTTCGGCATATGCTGCGGTCTAAGCTTGAATACAAAGAGCTATCCTCGCTTATTCCACGAGCTGGTTGACACGTGTATATCTCTTGGTATTTAATGCGGGAAGTTGGACGTCCGCTTGTGTCAGACAAGTGTCTCTTAGTCTGGTCACATCCGCGTCAGTCAAACTCTCTCTCAACCGTTGATCTTGGATATTCCTCGGGATAGGATGTACTAACACCCAAGGGGTATTATCTGGTGCTCCTCTTTGCCATCATACCTCTGTGATCCTCAGTCCCTGACCGTCACATCTGCTGACCGGTGATATTTTCTGATGAAATGCTCCCCTAGGTTATGACTGCTTGTTATCATGTTTTGATGTCTCGCTTTGCATGCTTTCCACGTGTCTCTTCCTGTACACGTGGTGGATGATGAAATGTGTACATACACTTGGTGCAGATACAAACATTTTAAAAACCATAATTCGTTAGCCAATTTTAAAAATGGTGACCGTAGAGGAAATACGAAATGCGCAAAGAGCTGAAGGGTCTGCTAATGTGTTAGCTATTGGAACTGCAACTCCAGCCAATTGTGTTTTACAAGCTGACTACCCCGATTACTACTTTAGAATTACCAAGAGCGAACATATGACTGATCTCAAAGAGAAATTCAAGCGAATGTGTAAGTTTCTTTTCTTTCTCTTGGTATGCCATTTTTTTATTTCCATAAATTAGTAAGGTTTAGTAGTAATTCGAACCAGTTCCGTTGGGAACCTGACATGAATGAAGTGTTAATACAACTAATTAAATCAAAGAACTAACATCTTTCTAACTGTATATATATATATACACGTATATATATATATATATACACATGAATATGCAGGCGAGAAATCTCAGATAAGGCTAATCCCTATGGGCTAGATTGGAATGCTAGATTGGCCAAAAAGTGTTGCAAATCAAGAAAAAAGTGTTGGAAAAAAGTTAACAGTGATAATTGATAGTTCTCTCACATAGCAAGTGCTCGCAGTCCAACTATCAGCGAGATTGAAACGCTGAACCGTTCGACGCTCAAAAAGTGACATAAATGCCGAACCATTCGGCGCTCTATATATTTTACTAATTTTTGAGAGAGAGTGTGATGGAGATAGAAGAAAAAGAGGGAGAGAGAGGGAAAAAAGAGTGAGAACGTGATGGAGGGAGGAAAAAAGGGAGAGAGAGGAAAAAATTGGAGAGAGAGAGAGGAAAAAGGTGGAGAGAGAGAGATAATGATTAGTTTTTTAAAAAATAAAATTATGTAGCGCCGAACCATTCGGCGCTTAGCGCTGTTTTATTCAGCGTTTCGCTGCTAGATTAGCAATACCATACGACTTAGGAGGTTGCCCAGGCTGACGTGGATGGCCAATCTAACAGCTAGATATCTAGCCTATAGGACTCAGCCTAAGGAAACGTTACATGCATATCACTGAAGAATTCTGAGCGAAAATCCTAACATGTGCGAATACATGGCTCCATCACTTGATGCACGTCAAGACATAGTTGTTGTTGAAGTACCGAGACTAGGAAAAGAAGCCGCATCAAAAGCTATTAAAGAACGGAAAATGGGTCATTTGTCCAAATATTTTTAAAACATGGTTCAAATGGACGAGTAAAAATTAGTATGGGTGAAATGGACACTAAAAAAATAGCAAGGATGAAACTAGATTCATCCTGACTTAAACTTAAAATATAGTAAGGATGAAACTGGATGCATCCTGATGTAAATTAAAAATAAAAAAAAAATATTTAAAAACGGGTAGGATGAAATTGTTTACATCCAGACTATTTTTACATTTTTGTCCATTTAAACAATATCAAAATCTAAATGTCCTTTTCACCCAGGAATTGTTGATTTTGGTCTTTTTAACCAATTTTGTGATTAAAAAATGGGGACAACCCAAGTCAAAAATCACTCATTTAGTCGTTTGCACTACTTCTGGTGTCGACATGCCTGGAGCTGATTACCAACTCAGTAAGCTACTCGGACTCCGTCCTTCGGTAAAACGGCTGATGATGATGTACCAACAAGGTTGTTTCGCTGGGGGGACTGTCATGCTTCTTGCTATGGACTTAGCTGAGAACAACGCCGGTGCACGTGTACTTGTTGTATGCTCCGAGATTATAGCGGTTACCTTCCATGGGCCAGCTGATACTCACTTGGACTCCCTTTTGGGACAAGCTCTTTTTGGTGATGGTGCAAGTGCTATGGTTATCGGAGCAGACCCTGATATAACAGTAGAGCGTCCACTTTTCTGTTGGAATATTTTCAACGCCGCTAACCAAAGGGGGGTCCTGGGGGGCATCGCCCCCCAGGCTGTGGTCGACCTGACAGGTCAGGTCGTGGGGGTCCAGGGGAGACCGCCCCTGGTGGGGGTTTCAAGAGAGGAAAGATTGAGAAAAAGGATTGAGAAAAAGATGAAAATCCCTCTCCTACTCATGACAATGATATTTCAGTGCCTACTGAAGATATCGAACCTAGAAGGAGTAAGAGAGGAAGGATTGAGAAAAAGCCTGATCCAAACTTTATTTATTACCTTGTAGAGGCAAATAAGAATAGAATTCTTAGTGTTAACCAGTATGTTATGCATACTGATGATGACCCTAAAACTTATGCTGAAGCCATGAGTTCTAGAGATGCAAATTTCTGGAAAGAAGCCATCAATGATGAAAAGCATTCGCTTTTGACTAACGGGACTTGGGTATTAGTAAATTTACCTCCTGGTGCTAAAGCAATAGGAAGTAAATGGATATTCAAGAGAAAGTTGAGAGCTGATGGTGAAGTTGATAAGTTTAAGGCAAGGCTAGTTGCCAAGGGTTATAAACAAAGACATGGTATTGATTACTTTGATACATATGCTCCTGTTGCCCGCATCTCATCCATTCGTTGCTTGATTGCACTTGCTTCTATTCATAAGTTGGTTGTGCATCAAATGGATGTCAAAACTGCTTTTCTAAATGGGGATTTAGAAGAAGAGATATATATGGAACAACCTGAAGGTTTCATATTACCAGGCCAAGAGAAGAAAGTTTGCAAGTTAGTGAAATCTCTCTATGGTTTGAAGCAATCCCCTATGCAATGGCATGAGAAGTTTGATAAAGTAGTTTTGTCATATGGTTTTGTGGTGAATGATGCGGACAAATGTATCTATAGTAAGCACGATAGTTCTGGTTGTGTGATTCTCTGTTTGTATGTTGATGATATGTTAATCTTTGGGTCTGACATATCTGTTGTGGAAGAAACAAAGAAGTTTCTTAGTTCTAACTTTGATATGAAGGATTTAGGAGAGGCTGATGTAATCTTGGGAATTAAGATCCTAAGAAAGGGAGATGAGTTGGTTTTAACTCAATCTCATTATATTGAGAAATTTCTCAAGAAATATGGTCACTTTGATGACAATCCAGCACCTACTCCTTTAGACCATACTATCAAGTTAATGAAGAACACCGGCCGTACTCATGCTCAACTTGAGTATTCTAGTGTTATTGGGAGTCTTATGTACGCTATGCATTGCACAAGACCGGACATAGCCCAAGCCGTGGGAATATTATGTCGTTTCTCAAGTAATCCAGGATATGAACACTGGAAAGCAGTTTCAAGAGTTATGGCTTACTTGAAAGGAACAATAAATTTTGGTTTGCATTACCAAGGCTATCCCGCTGCACTAGAGGGGTACAGCGATGCTAACTGGAACAATGTAGAATCAAATTCCAAGTCAACTTATGGATGGATTTTTACATTAGGGGGTGCTGCTGTGTCTTGGAGTTCCAAGAAGCAGACTTGTATCTCTGATTCAACAATGTTGTCAGAATTGATAGCTTTAACTGATGCATGTAAGGAGGCAGATTGGCTTAGAAACCTACTTATGGAAATTCCTTTTTGGAAGAAGCCAACTCCGGCGGTCTTGATTAATTGTGATAATCAAGCTACAATCTATAATGTCTCTAATAAGACTTATAATGGAAAGTCTAGACATGCAAGTCTTAGACACTACATGGTTAGGCAACTACTCAAGAGGGGAGTAGTTACGGTTAACTTTATTGAATCAAAGAGAAATTTGGCAGACCCATTTACGAAAAGTCTACCAAGTTCAGTGGTTTCAATAAAAAGGAAAGAAATGGGACTAAGGTCTGTGAAGGAAGTTTGATCTCCCATAGCAGAAACCCAACCTATGTTTTGAAAAGGATAAACAAGGTTCAATGTGGTACCAACAAGTTATGGATGTGGATTATGGAGCACTAATATAAAAACTTCCCATTTCTTATTAGTGCTGGTTTTTGCAAGAAAATAGGATGGATGTAAATCCTTAATGAGTCTATGATTAGTAAAAGGTGTATCGCAGAAACACCTTCGAGACTTACCTATATGAGTATGGAAATAAGGCCGTTTCCTAAGAGAAGAAGACCGTTCTCTAAAGAAGACTCATGAACAAGGATATAAGCACATGGCCATTAACGTGCTTGGCTACAGAACACATGATTTTATGAAATCAATATGTGTGGAGACTCCGGTTTTATCATAAGGGGTACTTGGTTCAAGACTGGTTTCACCATAGAACCTCGATAAGGCTTTGAGTTTCTTACACTAAGTGAAGGTTCAAATCCAAAAGATACCTATCATTTATGTGTTGATTTCAACGATGATGCTTAGTCTCAATTGTGCTTGAACTACGTTGGCTTGATCCCACTCGGGTACGTAGGCAGTCACTTCGGTGATGCAGTCACTCTGATTTAAAAGTTTTAACTTTGTTTTATGGTTTTTGAAAATAGGGGGAGAATGTTGGAATATTTTCAACACCGCTTACCAAAGGGGGGTCCTGGGGGGCATCGCCCCCCCAGGCTGTGGTCGACCGGACATACCCAAGCCGGCCGTACTCATGCTCAACTTGAGTATTCTAGTGTTATTGGGAGTCTTATGTACGCTATGCATTGCACAAGACCGGACATAGCCCAAGCCGTGGGAATATTATGTCGTTTCTCAAGTAATCCAGGATATGAACACTGGAAAGCAGTTTCAAGAGTTATGGCTTACTTGAAAGGAACAATAAATTTTGGTTTGCATTACCAAGGCTATCCCGCTGCACTAGAGGGGTACAGCGATGCTAACTGGAACAATGTAGAATCAAATTCCAAGTCAACTTCTGGATGGATTTTTACATTAGGGGGTGCTGCTGTGTCTTGGAGTTCCAAGAAGCAGACTTGTATTTCTGATTCAACAATGTTGTCAGAATTGATAGCTTTAACTGATGCATGTAAGGAGGCAGATTGGCTTAGAAACCTACTTATGGAAATTCCTTTTTGGAAGAAGCCAACTCCGGCGGTCTTGATTAATTGTGATAATCAAGCTACAATCTATAATGTCTCTAATAAGACTTATAATGGAAAGTCTAGACATGCAAGTCTTAGACACTACATGGTTAGGCAACTACTCAAGAGGGGGGTAGTTACGGTTAACTTTATTGAATCAAAGAGGAATTTGGCAGACCCATTTACGAAAAGTCTACCAAGTTCAGTGGTTTCAATAAAAAGGAAACAAATGGGACTAAGGTCTGTGAAGGAAGTTTGATCTCCCATAGCAGAAACCCAACCTATGTTTTGAAAAGGATAAACAAGGTTCAATGTGGTACCAACAAGTTATGGATGTGGATTATGGAGCACTAATATAAAAACTTCCCATTTCTTATTAGTGCTGGTTTCTGCAAGAAAATAGGATGGATGTAAATCCTTAATGAGTCTATGATTAGTAAAAGGTGTATCGCAGAAACACCTTCGAGACTTACCTATATGAGTATGGAAATAAGGCCGTTTCCTAAGAGAAGAAGACCGTTCTCTAAAGAAGACTCATGAACAAGGATATAAGCACATGGCCATTAACGTGCTTGGCTACAGAACACATGATTTTATGAAATCAATATGTGTGGAGACTCCGGTTTTATCATAAGGGGTACTTGGTTCAAGACTGGTTTCACCATAGAACCTCGATAAGGCTTTGAGTTTCTTACACTAAGTGAAGGTTCAAATCCAAAAAATACCTATCATTTATGTGTTGATTTCAACGATGATGCTTAGTCTCAATTGTGCTTGAACTACGTTGGCTTGATCCCACTCGGGTACGTAGGCAGTCACTTCGGTGATGCAGTCACTCTGATTTAAAAGTTTTAACTTTGTTTTATGGTTTTTGAAAATAGGGGAGAATGTTGGAATATTTTCAACGCCGCTAACCAAAGGGGGGTCCTGGGGGGCGGTCGACCTGACAGGTCAGGTCGTGGGGGTCCAGGGGAGACCGCCCCTGGTGGGGGTTTCAAGGGGGCAACGCCCCCGGAAGAATTTTTTGAACTGAAGGTTTTATTTGGCCGATAAAAGCCTGTTCGAAAATTTCGAATCCAAAAGACACCATTGATGTCTGTTGATGAAGGAACCTGACGTTTTGTGAATAGAAACCTGTTGGCGAATAAAAAACCTATTCCCAACAGGTGCAAAACCCTTTATAAATAGCTTCTCCCAGTTTCGTTTAAAATATAAGAAAAATCAATCTGTTTTCTCTATTTCAAAAAGCATCATCAGAAATCAGAAATCTCTTTGTGTGTTCTTGATTGAATCAAGGGGTACAAACCTTGAATTCAGTTTTCGTTGCAGGGCTTTCATTGTATCCTGAAGGCAATATTTCGCATACCTGTTGTAATCGCCAATTGTTATTGGGAGGGTAGAAATATTTGTCTAAAAGAAATTTATACAAGCCTTGAAAGTTTTGGAGTGCAACAATTTCTTCTCTGTGTCATTCATCCTTTGTGAAACCCATTTTTTTTCCAACATTTTCCAAATCGTTTCTGCAGCTCAGACTATTCTCCCAAATTCACATGGTGCAATGGACGGAAATTTACGTGAAGTTGGTTTGACTTTTCACTTATTGAAAGATGCTCCCGGCTTGATCTCTAAGAACATCGAGAAGAGTTTAGATGAAGCTTTCAAGCCAATTGGTATCATTGATTGGAATTCATTGTTCTGGATTGCTCACCCTAGTAGTTGATGGAATTTTTATATAGTGGTAAGAAGGATTATCGTTCATTCGGACTTTGTTGGATTATTTTAAGTTTTAATAAAAGAGAATACTAAAAATTAAGAAAATATATATACAAATATTGTCACAGGATGAAGAGATGACCGGGACTCGGGATTCCACCAACCTTCGATTTCATGCAGTTCAAATACCAATTCTAAACAATAATAGCTCATAACATAAAGTTTCATTGACTCTAATTTCATTGCCTAGAGTAGATTTCGAAAGTAATGGTTGCAAATCTAAAGTATGGGATATCAAAACATTTAAGCAAGCATAACCCATCAATTGAAATGACAACTATTCAATGATAATCATAATTCAATTAAATAATTGTGCAATTAGTCATAAAAAGAATTCATATAATTACCGTGTTCGTGAAATTTGGCTTCCTCCGTTGTCCCGATGATGGGTTTAGTTCATCATAATGTTGGAAACACGCTAAAAAGTTGATTTCATTGCTCAAAGATGGTTTACAAATGATGAAATGGGAGAAAAATTAATAAAACCGGGTTTGTAACACTTACGTTTGTTACAAACCAGCTGTTACAGAGAACGATAAACGAAAAATGTCACTGTAGCTATACGACCCACATGTGTTTGTCGTTGTCACTGTTGATGCACGACTGTTCTCTTGCGTCTTATGTTCTTCATGCACCAGCAGAAAAGAATTTTCCTGCAAGTGATCGTCCCGACTCTGTGATGCTCTGAACTTATTCCAATTCTCTCCTCACTCTCTATCACCCTCTCTATTCACCCACTGGCCTTTTTATATTCGACAGGCGAAGAAATATTCGCATTAACTTCAACATATGCCGCCATAACTTCTCGGATTTTCACGGGAAATAAATTCCTTTTCTTCCTCTTTCACGCGATGCCGTTGCTGTCAAGTATCCTTATTTGTCTTCTACACGTTTCTTCTCCAGTTTAGCACATTCCAAACACGTCTAAATCTTGTGCAATCCCGTGATAGCCTCTTCCGAGAATAAACTCCCCTGTTTCGTCGTGTGTCCAAATATAGCTTGATTCTGTTGATTCTAAAGATCATGACTCCTTTGGTCAGTTATAACAGGCCCATATTAATCGAACTCCATGAAAGTGTCACCAAAAATCACGTCCAAACATGCCCTGCAAATCACACAGCTCTCTTCTTATTTTTCCCGCCCTTTTTCATTTTCAAACGAAGAAGGTGAGATGCCCCCCTAATCAAACTGGGGTGAGAATAGCAATGGGTGCTAAGTAGTAAAGAAGGTGCCCCTTAGTAATTGAGGTGCCCCTTAACCAGCAGTGAGAGTCCGAATAACACGTGTCTTCCGGGTGCCTAAGACCAACTTTTCGAGCCGAATTTTCCAAAAAATGTTTATTTTTCAAAAATACTTACGAACACATAAAATACCATAACAAGGACGAAATTGAGCACCAACAATATAGAAAATTGAGGACAACTTAGACACAAAAATATTTCTATTAAATACCCCCAAACTTATTATTTGCAAGTCCTCGAGCAAATATAATCTAGAAAAATAAAATCCTAACTCACTAGGTGGCCCTAGTGACCGAGTTAATCTCGGGAGGGTTTACCAGAAGTGTACCCACAAAACCTTTACTTCATACCCTAGCTATCTACGCAGAGCCTTGGAAGGCACTAAAGAATCTCCTTGGTTGGCATACTCTCATTGACTACAGGAGGAAGTACCCTGATGCGAAATTCCAATTGTTGTACGCGAGTTTGCACTCAACATACTAAAATTCATATATAAGTGACAGAGCTCTACTCAGATAGTTTCTGGACATCATAACCGGAGTCAACCAATCACATGGAAAGATTAAGAAGATGAATAAAGAGAAAAAATAGATGGTTTAAAGTGAACGGTGTTTCCCATATCTGTCTGAAGGCCTCTGCCAAGATGAACCTATCCTAATGGACTGATATACCGGTCTGACTAATATCAACACACTGGCATATACAAGGGGACTAGTGGTCGATAAACCTAACTCTAGGTCAACACAACTGGCATATACAAGGGCACCAGTGGTCGACTTTATTGAATTTATTCCGGTTGGTCTAATGGTCGGGTCTCAATTTATTTTTTTTTGGTATCTCAATCACTCCATTTCACCCTAGAAATGGTAACAACTTGTATCGTGTGCCCCATCAAATCACTTAAAAAAATAAAAACAAAAGGATTAGGATTCAACGAGATATGGCGAAACTACCATGTTTTTTTTTTTTAATTCTAACACCTGAGCTCTGTGCTTTTATGAATAAACTCTTTAGATGTTTCCATCTAATCAGATTGGTTCCTCAACTCCTACAAACAAGATGTTCCCATCCACTTGGATTGGTTAGTGCCAACCTTAATAAGCATAAATTTCTAGGCTCTGGAGTTTATTTATTTATATTGAAACTAAAAAGTTTCTCCCATACCCCCAAACTTAAACCTAACATTGTCCTTAATGTTCTAAAGATAAAATTAAAAGCATGAGACAAGAATAAACTGTTACCATTTGAAGCAAAAGAGTTAAGGAAAGATACTACCGTGTTGCATGAGATTGGGTTACCTCCCAAGAAGTGCTAAGTTTAAAGTCTTCAGCCAGACTTGGAATGAACTAGTCACCTCGTAGAATCATAAAGCAGAGTCGGAATAACTGTGGGTCATCTGGATCAAAAAGTGTTATCCACAAGAAGAGGAAACTGCAACAGACCAAGAAGATACATAACATACCTTTGTTTAAGACAACTACATCTAGTTGTGGTTCAGGTTCAGGCTCTTTAAAAGGGTCTAAATAAAAAGCTTTCAATGGTTGGATTTCCTCAAAGACATTTTGAAGATCAGGTTGAAGAGTCTGGAAATACTCAACTAAGAACTTAAAAGCGCATAACAATAACCTGAATAACTGGGGATCCTCTAAGTCAATCCGATTTGACTCACACAACTGACCACAATGAAAGAGGTGGTCTTCCTTAAGAAAATGTGTCGACCCTATTCTCCTAAAGTAATTAGGTTTAGTCTCAAAACTTAATAACCGACACATCTTAAAATCAAATGTTTTCACAATTGGAAGAAAAGTTTTTGGTGGGAAAACAAAGTCAATCTTGGTATCATAGCCTGGGTTAACCACATCAACCAGAGGATGGGTTTCTAACAACTGAGCTTCTCTCTGGACATCATTAGGTTCGGGAAAATGTGTATGAAGATAATCTTGCAAGATGGTTGAGGCACAAATGTCAAGTCCTACACGAGGGAACTTTCTAAGAGTTAAAGCACAAGCAGAATGATAATCACCCCCAAACTTAGAGTTTTCTGTGTCTCTAGAGAGACTAGTCACAAGTTCTCTAATTTCTAGGTCACCAGGTTCCTGAAAATGGTCAATTGATTCTTCTAAGTATGGTTCATCCTCGCTCATCTCTACGAGTTTATGGTCTTCTAAGATTAGTGTTTCTAAATCGCTAGACTCTAAAACATTATTCTCAGGGTAAACTCTTTCCTCTAAACCATCATCACAATCATATAAAGGATTATCAGCGAAATTTCTAATAAAGGCTCATTAACTAAGGTGTTAATCATAGTTACTTCCTCCGATTCACTGATAGGCACATCAAATAATGGGTTATTTAATACACTGCAGGCTAAAGGATCATGAACTATATCGTCTAAAACGGTGGTATCTCTAGTCAAATCCACATCCTTTTGAATAAGTGAATAATCATTAAAATTATCGTGATTTGGACCAGAAATAATACTATCATTATGAAGCTCAACTGGAGTAACCATTCCATGATCGATATGCCTACATATGTATGATTCTTCATCAACATTATCCTCATCATTATAATAATATGAAAAGATCGGACGTCATCAAAACAAGTAGTGTTACCAATTCTAACCTCATCCTCTTGATTATAAAAATTATCCTTATTTTCACGGGTGATATAGGAAAGAATGTATTGGCAATCACGAGTAATTCGAGCAGTTCTTTCTTCCGTCTCTAATTCAAGTCTTCGTGTTGACTCAGCAAACTCACGTGTTGACTCAGTTAACTTACATGTTGACTCGTCTAACTTCCTGAGGTTATCTTCTAAAGAAGTTTCACTCATTTTTACCGTTCTTTCGTCCATAACTAAGTCATCTATGTCTGCTAACTTATGTTTCGACTCAAGTAACTTACGCGTTGACTCAAGTATCTTACGTGCTTCATCTAGAGGAGAGAAATTATAAGAATCTCGCTTGTATGACCGGTGGGCATGTGGATAGTAATTGGGCTCACCATGGTATGACCCATAACCTTCAAAAGTTTGGGGTTCCCAACCACTATTCACACTATAGTCATAAAAAGAATAATGTTCATGTTGCTCAGTAAAATAATCATTGTATTGGCTATATTAGTTCGACATCCTAACTGCAAGGAAATTCTAAACAAGCACAAAGAAGGCTGACTCGACCACAACAAGCCTATTTTATCTAGAAAACAAAAAGCATGATGTCTCCCTTAGATTGTTTCTAGACTATCTTCTATTCTTTCGAAAAGGAATTCGTTACAATCTGAGCAAACCTCTATGGAATCAAGCCGAGTTTAAGTAAATTGAATAGAGACGAGGGAACCTCAGTGGAGATTTGATACCCAAGGCCTCACCGGCATTACAAGGCGGCGCATTCAATTTATAGAAATCACCATGAACTTCGAAGTATGCTCAATAGGGCAACCAATATTTTTCAAACGAATTTCCTATTAAGCTCGTTACCTTATCCGTCTTGTTCTAGTCCAAATTTTAAGGCTTAGGTTCACATAGGTTACGTATTCCTAAGGCGGGAAAGAAGGAAACAGTGATGAAATCCAAGTCCTTATCTTGATTTGGCCAGGCCTTGCCCTTTACTAAAAAATTAAATCCGATTTCAGGTCCTCAACATATATGTATACAAAATCATCCAGTAAACCCGCTGACATGGGATTCGCGGGTGTTTAGAAATCTTACCTCCCATTCCAGACAGGGGATGAACCGTTGAAGTCGACTCGGGCCACCGACTCCGATGTTAGTGTACGAACCCGAGGGGCCGAGACGATATCGTAATCGCCGTCCTTCCCTGTGCAGTTTATATTTAAACCAACCCTTCCTTAGGGTTTTAAAAATAAAGTCCAATGTTCAATGTCCGAAAAAAAATGTCCAAAAATAAAAGATTACAAAAATAAAAACCTTAATTACAGTTTCTAAAAAAAAAAAAATTTATTTACAAAATCTTCTTGTTCACTCCTTCTGGATTTCTCTTTTATTTCCTTTTCGGGCTTTGCCTTTCTTTTTAGCACTTTCTCTTTTTCTTTAGCTTAGCTCCAAATCTGAAAGCAAACAAAAATACCAAAACGCTAAAAAACAACAAATAAAATAAAACCTAAAAACAAATATATAAAAAAATCCGCGTCGGCGGCGCCAAAAATTGATCGAATTTTTATATAGTGGTAAGAAGGATTATCGTTCACTCGGAATTTGTTGGATTGATTTTAAGTTTTAATAAAAGAGAATACTAAAAATTAAGAAAATATATATACACATATTGTCACAGGATGAAGAGATGACCGGGACTCGGGATTCCAATAAAATTCAATTTCATGCAGTTTAAATACCAATTCTAAACAATAATAGCTCATAACATAAAGTTTCATTGACTCTAATTTCATTGCCTAGAGTAGATTTCGTAAGTAATGGCTGTAAATCTAAAGTATGGGATATTGAACATTTAAGCAAGCATAACCCATCAATTGAAATCACAACTTTTCAATGATAATCATAATTCAATTAAATAATTGTGCAATTAGTCATAAAAAGAATTAATATAATTACCGTGTTCGTGAAATTTGGCTTCCTCCGTTATCCGGGTGATGGGTTTAGTTCATCATCATGTTGGAAACACGCTCAAAAGTTGATTTCATTGCTCAAAGATGGTTTACAAATGATGAAACGGGAGAAAAATTAATAAAACCGGGTTTGTAACACTTATGTTTGTTACAAACCAGTTGTTACAGAGAACGATAAACAAAAACTGTCACTGTAGCTATACGACCCACATGTGTTTGTCGTTGTCACTGTTGATGCACGACTGTTCTCTTGCGTCTTATGTTCTTCATGCACCAGCAGAAAAGAATTTTCCTGCAAGTGATCGTCCCGACTCTGTGATGCTCTGAACTTATTCCAATTCTCTCCTCACTCTCTATCACCCTCTCTATTCACCCACTGGCCTTTTTATATTCGACAGGCGAAGAAATATTCGCATTAACTTCAACATATGCCGCCATAACTTCTCGGATTTTCACGGGAAATAAATTCCTTTTCTTCCTCTTTCACGCGATGCCGTTGCTGTCAAATATCCTTATTTGTCTTCTACACGTTTCTTCTCCAGTTTAGCACATTCCAAACACGTCTAAATCTTGTGCAATCCCGTGATAGCCTCTTCCGAGAATAAACTCCCCTGTTTCGTCGTGTGTCCAAATATAGCTTGATTCTGTTGATTCTAAAGATCATGACTCCTTTGGTCAGTTATAACAGGCCCATATTAATCGAACTCCATGAAAGTGTCACCAAAAATCACGTCCAAACATGCCCTGCAAATCACACAGCTCTCTTCTTATTTTTCCCGCCCTTTTTCATTTTCAAACGAAGAAGGTGAGATGCCCCCCTAATCAAACTGGGGTGAGAATAGCAATGGGTGCTAAGTAGTAAAGAAGGTGCCCCTTAGTAATTGAGGTGCCCCTTAACCAGCAGTGAGAGTCCGAATAACACGTGTCTTCCGGGTGCCTAAGACCAACTTTTCGAGCCGAATTTTCCAAAAAATGTTTATTTTTCAAAAATACTTACGAACACATAAAATACCATAA